>NC_090172.1:58169309-58294916 GCF_024679245.1 Pseudorasbora parva | reverse complement strand
CAGCTTTCACTCTGACTCTAGCCATTACCACTACCTGTGTTTACATGGACCCTTATGATCCGATTGAAATCAGACTAGTAGCACAGTCAGAATAAAAATGTCACATGTAACCACGTCAGACGGAATGAATTGGCTGGATCTGATTAAAATGTGATCAGATTGAAAACTGAAACTCAAGTCCTGTGCATGTGCAGTGACGTAGAATGCATGTACATGGAACAAGCTGTTCTTCCTATTGAATGAAGAGTCATAATTGAGTGTCCTGTCATTCTAAAATTCTCTTTCCACTCATCGTCTGTGAAGTGGAGCAGGATGACATCCCACCAGTCCTTGTTTTAGACTCTCATCCACAGTCGACTGGTTTTGGGAGCGGGAAAGGGCGTTTTTACTGCTTGATAAATACAAGCAGCAAGGCATAACGCTTTATGTGCTCGTCGTCTCCTAATAAGGACCCAAAATAGATAAATGTTAAGTCAGGATGTAATATAGGAGGATGATTAGTATGCAAACACAGCAGAAAACAGAAAAAAATCGTGCAGTGTGCATGTCAAAAGCAAGCCGCAACCTCCCATGGTCTCTCTTGAAGCCAACACGGAAGTGACTTAAACTGCAATTCATCGACTGGCCACAAGAGAAAGTCAAATCTGTATCTTTACAGCAGAACAAAATATGTTTACAGCCTGGTACAAGAGTGGTTTTGGTCCATAAAGCTAATTTTGCCCTTCATGACAACTGTTTTAAATTAACTGTAAAAATTAAATTAAGCCTTAAAATTTTGCATAATTAAGGGAGTGGCCACTTGAAGATGCCAAGATGGCAACAGCTAACTTTAGGCTTTAAAAATGCTCTTCAGAAACCTACAGGTGGCGTCACGGAAACTACGTCCATATTTTTTTTTACAGTCTATGGTCAGAAGATTATATCCGATCAGAAGCTTATGACATATAAACGCACACATCAACCCGATTATTTTATTTAGCGTTCATATAAACACAACATTCGGATTCATCAATCGGAATGAATTAATTCTGACTGAAGCAAAAACTGTCCATGCTAATGGTGTTACTCATATTCTCAATATTCTGCTGTATGCACGTGCGGAAAGTTGCTGATGGCACATGCAAACACTCCACTCATGTACCGCTCCCGCTCTTTGGAAAAGCAAAGTCTGCACATGAAATTTCTATGTATTAGTAGACTTTATTCTGTTTGCAATATCCCTACCGTGCTGTAACATGGTGTGGTATAGCCGTGCTGGGAAACGCTGGTAAAATGACGGCACCCTCACGTTCACTGATCCACTGGCCTGTATTTTTTTAATTCAGTATCAAAAAATTATTGAATTTCATTAAAAAGTCTCATATATATAATTATACAAAAAAATGCTCATTTAAAATAAATAAGTTTTTTTTTTTTTTTTTTAAAGCATTTTCGGTATCAGTTTACAGCAAAGTCCATCTAGATTTTCAGTTTTCAATTTCAGCCCAGAGTTTTCATTTGGGTGCATCCCTCACGGTATTGGTGATTATTGCTGCGGCAGTAACTGTGGCAGCAATGTATTATTAGGGGAAATAATAAAGATATATAACTATAATAACAGTGCTAATGTAGCAACACATTAGCAGTTACAGATTTTGTTGAATTAGAAGCACTAATAACACTAATAACTATATTTTGGTTGTATTAGTAGCTCTAGCCTAATTAGTTATAGCCTAAATACCCCAATATAGAGACTCACATGAGCAGCAGCAGTATTAGCAGTAACTGTAATTGTTCTGTTAGCAAATGTGCTAAGGCAAACAGCCATTCATAAATTAGCAATTAGCAAATTAGCAAACAGCCATTTATAAATTCAAAACCTAATGCATCTGTTATTTTGTTCTAGTGTATGGTGCACAGACTGGCTCGATTAGTGCTCATAAAGGACAGGTTTCATATTTTGTAAATGTAAATTTGGCTGTGTATTTGAAAATAAGAGCTTTGTGAACATTAATCAGGTTACAAGTCTGTGAATTGCTGTTTGGAAATACATACACTGTTGTACCAAATTAGCTAACAAATCGAATAATCTTATTTTGTAATGCATGATTTCTGAGACTATTTTAGCTCCATATTAGTAGAGGTGGTAATGCAGATAACCATAGTAATAATCCTAAAGGTAATGGTCATGTTTAGTACTGCACATAGTAGCAGTGATAAAAGTAACAATAATCTTAGCAGTAACAGTATTCTTCAGATCATTATGTTCACAAACCATAATAATTACTTCAATAAGCTCAATGTGTCTGTCTTAAATGAATACATTATTAGCTAACTGAACGACTTACATGTGCATTTCTGAAAACCATTATTTGGGCAGTCACCTCTGATAACAGCTTACTCTAAACTGCAATGCAGAAATATGGATTTACTGTAAAGCTGCTTTTGAATCTATATGTATTGTGAAAAGTGATATGCAAATAAATGTGAAATGAACTTAATTAGTAGTAAATGATAATAATAAAATTAATTATTTAATCAATCAATTATGTTCTTGTAAGTTGCAGGACTGCAGTTTTAGGACCGTAGTGTTTTTGTGACAGTGGCACCTAACAAATTTGACACAATCAGAATTAGAGCAGGCACGCATGTGTCAGACGCTTCCAGTTATTTTAGCAGTGCAAAAACATTTAATTATGCTGCTTGATGCAACAAACTGGCATTTGTTAGCATATCATTATAATTAGTTATCGTAGTCATAAACACTATTTTTTAGCACAAACAAGTTTACTGCACTTTGTTAAACTGGTTGCACACCAGTCGAGAAGCACCACAGCGCCCTGCAGATAATGAAACCGAAGTCTCTCACATACACAGAAAATAGTTCACTTCCGCATTGGAAAAATAGGGTCTGACTTTAAAACCAGAATATGGGTTCATATTTAAACAGATTATGATATATATTTAAAAGGGTCACAAACTGTTATGTTTAGGGGTTGGTTAGGAGAATATCAATTAAGTTAAAAAAAAATGTAAATAATAAAAAATAATTTCTGAAAATGTTTCATTCAAATAATAAAGTAATGTAACTGATTACTAGGGATGCACGATATTGGATTTTTGCCGATATCCGATATGCCGATATTTTTCAGCTCATTTTGGCCGATGCCGATAACGATGCCGATATATGTTTATGTTTTCCCTTTGTTTGGAAACAACACCATTTTGAGCAAAAACTTTTTTTTTTTTTTCATTCTGGTTTCAGATTTCTGAGGTATCCTTACTAAAAGGATTCTTGTTGAAGATAAATAAATGTTAATAAAGTTCTTTTTATGATAAGAGTATATTAAAAGCTCTGAAAATAACTAATAAAGTCAGTAATTTTTCACCCAGATGCAGCTGTAACCTAAATATTGTATTTTTGCATTTAACGTTTGTGCACATGAAGTGGGGGTGGCATGACATCCATTGATGCTGTCTTTTAATTCTACAATTATTGTAGAGCTCCTTGGATTATTTTTCATCATCCATTTCGTACATTTTTATTACAGATTAATACACTGTATATAAAAGTATTTAATTTACAAGTGTCTTGCTTGTGATTTATGACATCATTACTGATTTGTTTATTCAGAACAAGAAGTAACTTCAATTTATTTGTGTATTCTACTTTTCATTGTATTACTGTAACAACAGCGCCCCCACTACATGTATAAATATATAGAGGTGTAGCTGGAGGGCACTAGGACCTGGAGGAGCTTCTGCTGCTGTGGAGGCTGCCGCACACGCTAGAGAGTGGGGAGACGCGATTGGGCTTGTTTTGGGCTAGTTTTGTTGTGAAAACGTGGCAAATCTGCTGCTGCTTTTTACAGAATATATTCAGATGTAACCCCCTTTGTAATCATTGACATTTTCATAAGTTTTAAAACATATCCACTTTGGAGAGCGTTTTCAAAAAGCTTAATATTCGTTAATAAAAAGGCCAAAACAGAGAGATAGTGTGGACAAGGCCTGCAGTCACAGGTACTGCAGGGTCATGCTAATCGTTGTAATAGCAGTGATAGTCGCAAAACTGACAGTTGGAGTGATAATACCACGTTTAGAAGTAGCATACTATTACTAATAGTGGAGCTGGTGGCAGTGGCGAATGGCGATGCTGATATGAAACAGTACGGCACCCAGCAGAGTGTAAGTAGAGATAAATCACCTGAAGAAGCTTAATTATATTTGAAAAGATCCAGCACTCCATATGTCACTGCTGACCGTAGAAACTCTCATTATGGCGTGTAAAGTGGATGGGTGCTGCTGTAATACAGTGCAATCACGGTGCAGTTCTAAGAGGCGTGTTCCTGTGCTGTAGGTAACAGAGCAGAACTCAGATATGGAGAGAGAGAGAGAGAGAGAGAGAGAGAGAGAGAGAGAGAGAGAGAGAGAGAGAGAGAGAGAGAGAGAGAGAGAGAGAGAGAGAGAGAGAGAGAGAGAGAGAGAGAGAGAGAGAGAGAGAGAGAGAGAGAGAGAGAGAGAGAGAGAGAGAGAGAGAGAGAGAGAGAGAGAGAGACGATGATTGAGGGCTACTGTACTTGTGGTGGATCTGGGAGGTGTTCAGGTAGAGCTCTTTCCATGCCAGGCAGCACTGGATACAGTCATTCAGAATCCGCTTGCTGGAGACCACGTAACCCTGAAAGATCCTGTCCAGCGAGATCTCCTCACAGCACAGACGGATGACCTCATTACTCATCTGCAAAACAACAAAACACCACATTGTACAGTTACTGAGTGTAAATGAAACACCCAGCAATCCAAGAGCGAATCTGTCTTTGTCGGCGTATCTACTGCATCTCAGGATGTTCAGCCTCATACTTGAGGATTTTGCACATGAATGTTTGATGAGAGAACCACATTGACTGTACCAAAGCAAGCACAGACAGGTGTGTGCCGTAATGTGCTCTGCATTCAGGTGTAGATTAACCTTGAGTACAGACTTTTCTATGAATCAGGCAGGATTTACTCCTGTTAAAACCTTGGCTTTTGTGCTTGGTGTCACTCAGATCCATGTGCCTTACAAAAACAGAGACTGTTGTATAGAAATGAGCAAAGGAAATAAAATGAAGAGAATGCAACAAATAGGAGAGAGGAAGAGAGGCGAAGAAAGTGTAATCATGGCTGATGATGTATATAGTGGAGGATGTGAAACGACAGATTCCCATTGAGTTTTAGATTCTTTTGACACAGGAACCCCATATAGCACAGAGATAGACAAACAAGAAAACAGAAAGAAAGAAAATAGCTGTACATGTGTACATCTGTGAAGAAAAGAGAAAAGAATGTGTATATGTGTACATGGGAGGAAAAAAGTGTGTGTGTGTGCGTGTGTGCGTGCGCGTGTGTGTGTGTGTGTGTGTGTGTGTGTGTGTGTGTGTGTGTGTGTGTGTGCGCGCGCAGTAATGTGTACTACACCCTGATTACAGTGACAGGCAAATTCCTATTTTAATGAAGGAGGCACAAAACAAGAGGAAATTAAATTGATATGTAAATGACTCAAAATTCTCATTTAAGCAAAAGGTTAAGAGAGCCACAGAATTAAACAGCTTATGGGTTCATATATATAGATTTTTTTTCATTCCTCTCTTTTTTAAAGAAAGACAAAAAGAGCCTTCTGTAAATGAAGACAACACACATCCCAACGCCTGCGTCTCAAGAGATTTCTAAGGCCTTGTTCAATCAGAGACGTTTCTTCCATTTCTGTCACAGCAGCTCTTGAAAATCAGCAAAGAAGCGTGTCTTAACTTTGGTGCAGGAGAAGAAAAAAAACCTAGACGGAGCTAACTAAAAGTAGGGTTAGGTGGACGTAGGAGGTAAGAATAGATGACAAGCGCTGAGCTTTCAGAAACCCCGGCAGATGGTGTTTCATATCAGGAGTAGACGGTGGGAAGCAGACGGCATGTAGAGCTGTGAGTCTCATGTATGAAATAACAATGAGCACATCAGTCTCGGAATGCCGGCACAATTATAACAAATTATTCTTTTGAAGGCCTTATGTATCTGAACTCTTTCTTTACCTCTGTATTTTTCTCATGGTATTAAACGGAACAGCACACAGGAGTCCAAAGTCTATGGCCCCTAGCGCTGGCTGATTGGAAAATGATATTAAATCCGATGTAGGCTCTACCAGCTCTGAGAAATAGGACGGGGGGAAAAAACAAACCAAAAACAAATAAAAGAAATTCTGAAGCCCCGAGGGAGAGACAAAGGAAGGTGGTCGTGACACACACACATACAAATCCACGCACAAACACACACGTCGTGACTCAAATGCCCTCTGATTGGAAATTATTAGCTGGAAAACCTCTGACTGGAAACTGAATCAAGAAAGCAAGTTCTGCTCCACGTCTTTTCTTTCTACCGCCTCTCTTTCTTTCCTTCCTCACTGCAAGCACAATAAAATGCTTCCCTGCTGAAATAATCAGGTTTCTCGTGTTATTTTACATCTTGGAGGGGAGAAACCCTCTAAAGTCTGAAAAAGAGTGCAAATACCAGGGCCCATTTCACCTTCATTAAATACAACACGCTATTGCACACAGCCAATGACAACAGAGCTCTGGGTGGACTTTACAGTCCATTTAGATGTATTTGTATATGGCTGTTGATAGAAATCACAGTTACACTCTGATTTTAGAACAGTTCCCTCAATTTCTTCTGAAATGTTTCATTTTGAATTTGTTCAGGGGATGTTGATCCCCCATCGGTCCTATAGGACCGTGAGCCAAATCTGTGAACCAGGTACAAGATCCAAGTCACTGAGTATTAATGGAGCTTAGCGGGTGATTTAAACTCACAGTGCATTCATGGCACGGTGGAACAGCCACGAGAAAAATAGCAACATTATTCCATAGAATAACAATAAAAACATAAAGATCTCCACAGGGAGGGTGTATATCAGTCGCTGGAATCTTTCCGTCAGACAAATAGAAATTCAATTTTGTAAACTGATGAAGGCTTTTCTTCATTGCAGGAGAAGAGAACTTTCTTTCACTTCAAGAATCATTAAAGCATAACCTAAGCCGTTTTCATAGCACAAGCACTGACCTAACACAATAGAACTTTCACATCAGATAGTCTGTGTATTTGACAAGGTAAGAACAAAGTGCAGAGAGCTCACTTGACTGAACCACAGGCATTTGGCCTGGGTAAGAATGCATAAAGAATTACAGTGTTATGGCTGAACTGGAGTACATTTCTGACAGATTAAATGAAAGGCTCTGGATATGTCGGTCTTTTTGGTTAGAGGGTGGCGCTGCATTGACCAGCAGAGCTTGAGTTAAAGGGATACTTCACCCAAAAATGTAAATTCTGTTAAGCAAATTCATTTAAGTCAAAACCTGTATCTTTTCATCTGTAAAACATAGAAGATATTCTGAAGAACTATACATGAGAGTCTATACATATAAGTCTATACATGAGAGTTCAAAACAATATTGGACCGCACTAAAAAATTAAAATAAATGCATGCATTTTGCAGAAAACATAGTTTTTTTTTATTTATTTGAGCTGCTCTATATCAACCTTTCTTGCTCACTAAACTATAGACCTCCCACACTACACATGCATCAAAGTAGCCAGAGCCACTTTTCTCTATTTACAGACATGACGAGACAAATGGGCGAGTGATGTATGCAAGCGATTTCTCGCAAAAGCCATCCCGACAGCTCTAAAATATTTATATACACTTATAATAGGCTTACCATAGTGAATCAGGGTAGGCACATTTTGGAAGGAGAATTGTTATGAGAACTGAAATTTTGTTTATTTTGAACAAATAGTGTACATTTAAAAAGATCCTGTAAAATGTGTAATTTGTAATAAAAATACTGTAAAAATGCTACAGTAAAAACTTCTAATTGGTTACCTTATTATAAATATATTAGTTACATCATCATGTAGCCTACAGTATAAAAATTGTAACTGGTTTACCATTGAATTACAATTGTACTGTAAAATATTGTAAACATTTTTTAAGTAAAAACTATAAAATACAATATAATTAACAGTGAAAATCAGTTAAAGGATATACTCAGACGTCCCTGCTTGACACATGACATATAGTAATATTTTTGCGATTGGTAATGTACATTAGTGTTTTTTATTTAGTTATTGACTATTGCATTATTTTAGTGTCATGAGTGTTACCAAGATGTTGTTTTGTCTTTATATGAGGGCGTATCTTTTTTGTGTTCCACAGAAGAACCAAAGTTATACAGATTTGGAAATGACATGATGGTGAGTAAATTTCACTGATGGGTGAACTATCCCTTTAAGTTTTAACATAAGAGAAACAAAAGGGGGGAAAAGATTGTCCAGACTTGAACTCATTAAACATATGCAGGTCAAAGGTGAAAATATGACCTCAGAGAATAAAAATGGCCCTTTGAAAAACAACTGCTGATTTAATGCGGGCATTTCAGCATGTGCGCGCAGTCTCACCCCTCAGGAAACAATTAGACCAAATGTTTTTGTAGCAGTCCGATTTGCCTTGATGTGTTTTCAAAGAAAAGAATGAAAAAGAGAAAAAAAGAAAAATGAAACAGACAAAAAAAAGAGAGCGAAACAAAGTGGCAGTAGTACCATGTGATTCCTGCAGAGGAAGGGTCAGAGCGTAATTACAGAAGGTTAAACGGTTTCCCTGATGCTCTCAAGGAGCCAGGGATGGAAATGAAAAGCAAGTGAACCGATGCGAGCGGGTGGCGTACAGACGCAAGGCCCCGCTCCTCTGATCTGAAGAACACGTGTTACATGTGCTACGCTACTGCGGCTGATGGCTTATCTATGTGGCGGAGCCCAAAGCAATCCGAACTTTGATGTGCAGGAAGCAGGGGAGGGGGGTGTGGGATCCAGGCATCAGGTACTAGTATGACTACATAGGTCTGTGTGAGTGGATTGAGGGAAAACCTCTGAGCATGAGAGTGTAGCTGATTCACACAAAATTATGCATGAAGTGATTGATTGCCGAGACAAAGGGCTGTGCATAACAATGACAAGGTGTAGTGGATCAATCTTCATTGTCGGAGCATTGAAAATCAATTCACTCGTGATATTATAAAGAGATAACCTATCATATAATGTATTGCTTTACTCAATCATTCCGCACAGGTGACTTGCATTTGTAGAATGTTTATACTATGTTATTCTATTATAAAAGTATTATATATTATATATAATAGAATATTTGAGCAATATCACATGCGCAATTGTGAGCTTTTAAACAACAGTTCAATAAAAATAAAAAATATATATAATGCCCGTTTCATACTCTGTATGCAGTGCGCATTTTCTTCTGTACCCATGTTAAGCGGTTAGATCTTTCACACCTCACGTGGATGAGGTCCGGCAGCGCATTCCAGGAGCTGTCAATTTCTATTTTTTGCTGTGCTGGATGTGCTGAATTAAAGTGACAGTGCACTGTTTGCATTAAAATAAACATGTATTGACGTGAAAATCTAGTAATTTCCCCACAGATGCATATCATTTTAACATCATTTATAATTTTACTTTGTTTTAAAAGTCAACACATGGCTTTTTTGCCTCGGGGTAAAGCAAGGAAAATGACACCTTACCTGATATTTAGCTAAATAAGGAGACATAATGGATAGCACTCAAACTTCTTCCTTTCTTGGAGGTTCTTTATGGTTTGGAGGATTTCTTGTAAAAAAATATATATTTAAAAATGAAATAAAAGACTGAATTTTTCTGACTATTGTAAGTTTTAATATAAAATGTTTGTGACTCTAACATTGGCTCTAACATATGTTTAAATGTTTTGCCACTTGCGTTGCGTGAGAAACATAATATATAAATCTAAAGTATTAGGCTATATAAATATAAAGTAATTGGAATAAAGGAGTTGAATAAAACTTTTAAATGAAGTCCATTTAATTGTGACATCTATGAAAAAGTGTATGTGAGAGAATTGCAATGTTAACAAGCCATGTTAAGAAGCCAAACGCTTTTGGGATTTGGAATAAAAATAATGAATAAATGCTGTGTTTGTGGTATACAGCTGTGGATCACTGCAAATGCGGCATATGTAAAAGGACAACAGCGCGTGCGGCTCCTGCATCGCATACGCACTTCAAACAAATCCATGGCTGAATTAACCATTGTGTGTCTCTGAACAAACACAATAGTAGTGTTCCTGAAGGAATCAAGTTCACTGTATAATAACGCACCTTGGATAATAGAGCTGTGATCCTGTCACGGGTGTTGTAGTAGCTGGAGTTGATCCATATCACACGGATGAGGTTGAGGATGTGAGCGAGTTTGGGTACAATCTCACCAGGTTTAAGCTGAGCAAGCTCCTCACAAGGTTCTTTCAGTAAGGACAGGAAGGAGACATTTGACTGAGCCTGCAAAGTGCTATCCTGGAGAACAAAACAAAAAACAAATGTTAATTTGACAGACAGACAGAGATACGAATAGATGGATAGACAGACAGATCAGATTTTCAAACCAGAAAAATTATGATAAACAAAATCATAGATTTAACAGAGTGTGGAGTGCCACGATGTGACAACAACAGAATACCACACACTAACAGATTCCATACACAAAAATCAAAATCTCGAGAAATATCTCGTGGTCAAACGTGACTTCACAGTAAACAAACATGATCAAAGAATCTACATTTTGGATATTTGTGACCCTGGACCACAAAACCAATCATTTTAATTGAGATTATGAGATTAATAAAACATAAATAATACATTTTCCATTGATGTATGGTTTGTTAGGATTGGATAATATTTGGCTGAGATACAACTATTTGAAAATCTGGAATTTGAGGGTGCAAAAAAATCTAAATATTGAGAAAATCACCAGATCACCAGTTTTCCAAATGTAAAATTTTTATAGAAATATATTTACAGTAGGAAATGTACTAAATATTTTCATGAAACATGATCTTTACTTAATGATTTTTGGCATAAAAGAAAAATTGATAGGTTTGACCCATACAATGTATTGTTAGCTATTGCCACATGACTAGTTTTGTTGTCCAGGGTCAAATTTATGATTTGAGATGGCTGCTTCCGAGCAGAATCAATTGCTCTTAAAACACAGAAAAAATCTGATAAAATAATCTGTAGAATTATCAAGATAATCAGAACTTTACCAAGGATTGTCAGAAGGGGAGAACTGGGCCAAAAATCAGCCTGATTATCTTGTAGTGTGTAGGTGCCTTTAGACTAGTCTTACAAGTTAGTCATACATTTATTTTTTCAATAGTGGTCATAACTTTTATAGGTCAGGGCCCAGTTGCATTAAACCGCTTGAGTTAAAACTCTTAGTTAAAAGGTTAAGTTTACCCTTAATGAAACATGGGTTGCAAGAAAAGTGTCCACTCAATGACCTTCAAGACTGTCATTAAGTATTTTCCCTTAAGTTCTGTTATGCGTTGCAACTAAGTCCTTAGCAACCAATTAGCCCTAACAAAAATTAAGGGATCAAAACAGGTCCCTTCAGTCATCTGCTGAACTCAAACGTGATGGTACAGATGTGCATTTTGAGCAATCAAAACAAGCCTGTTGAAAAGATGACGTGAAACAGTGTGTATTATTGAAAATAAAATTGAATAAACACCAAAGTTTTAATATATTTTCATCACTTCCATTGTGCAATTGAAATAATTATCTCATGCCAAGTTTAGTCTTGTACGCAGGAGTGACTGATTATAAAATGGCAAGCTTAGGTGTTTCTCCCTGTCTTTAAAAAAAAAGAAGAAAAAAAGCTTTTTTTTTTTGTCCTTGGTCCAGTTTGGTTTAGATTTCTTGTTTCCAGTAGCCATTCATTTAAATATCAACACCAAACAAGCAAAGTAGCACTGATGTGTGAGTACAGTACAACAACAAAGAGTTGGAAAAATATAATGTAATTTAATGAATATGACTAGCATGGCATAATTTTGAGCATCCTCTGGTGTCGTACCTGGACTCAATGTGCTTTAATGATCTCCATAACTCATATATTATAGTAAAGTTAAAAGGTACATAACATGCTTCTGCCAGTCTCATGTTAATCTTGAGTACTTATAGAGTAGTATTGCATCCTTCATCTCAAAAGAATCTTTAGTTTTGCTGCTCCAGAAAAACAAACTGCATCCACTGTTTCCTTAACACTGGCCAAAATCAAATAAAAACTCATTTTTCCTTACAAACAAAAACACTTCTTTAGTGACATCGTTGATTTCGTGGTCTGAAAACAAAATGACAGCACTGTCGACAACTTTTGTAACCCAAGCGAAGCTCATTGATGGCCGTACTATTGCTCTCGCTCTTTGTATGTTAAATTTAAATAAAATTCCATGTTTAAAATGAGAATCCAACTCTTCAACAGGGTAAATAAGTCAAAATAAATTAAATGGCATTAGACCTGTTAAACTTAAGTAGTCCGTTATGTAATGTTTATCGTGTGAGGTTTTATAATTATAGCAACCACTTCTCCATTGCCCTTTTTTTACCAGAAATAATCGCAAAATGCCTAGTATTAAACACCTATGTAAAGGTGACAGTTAAGGCGTTTGTTGCAACACTCCCCTTCTATCTAAATAAATCCCCTTCTTCAGGGATTTTTCTAGCCTGGATGCCAGCCGAATTTAGCCCCGCCCACAACATTTTTGGGTCGGGCAGTTCGGTCTAGGCTTGCTCCAGACCGAAACTTATCCCCAAACAGAAACTGTTCGGACCAATGAAATCATCAGGGCGGGCTTCAGGCGATGACGGACAGATGCTCAACAGTAACGGAATCATCCACGTCATCAAAGGGGCTTGGGTTATATTTGTTCAAATTCTAAATGAAGAGCTTGTTTGTATCTGCATTCATCATCCCAATTTCTCTCAGAAATGATGATCATGTTGGGTAAGTACTCTGTGTATCGTTTAATTATTTAATTTTTTTACAACACCGGCAAAGATTGTGTATTCCAGTCTGATTTCAGCTCTCGTGCAGACAGGTTTGCCAAGTTTTTACAACAAAACCCGCCAACTACTAGCCCTAAACAATAGCTTCTTGGGGGGTTCTCCGGGGAAAAAATGGCGTTTGGGGGTAAAATGTGTGTTATTTTGGCAAGGTTGCCTGCTAAAATTCACACTCATGGGTCTATATCACATAATAGTTGCTTCAACCCGCGGACATAGAAAACAACCCGCAGAAAAAACACGGACTTGGCAACACAGTGCAGTTGAACTCTGTTGAAATTTGACAATGCGTCGCTTCGCTGCTCTGATTGGTTGTATGTCTATCCAATTGATGTCTTTCCTGGTTTGGTTGAAACACGCCCCATAATCACAGCCCACGTCAGGCTAGGATTTTTCCCCCTCAGGGGTATCTTTAAGTCAAACCACTTAAAGAGGTTTCATGCAAACGGGCACAGGTACATATAAAGATAGATTGTTTTAATTTGAATCCTTAAAGTGAGACTGATTAGTCCTTACTTATTGCTAGTTTGTCAGACTAGTGCAATTTAAATACTTGTGCACTATTCTAGTGTAAGGAGTGTTCACAGTCACACTGAAAATTCCAAGAAGAAAAAGTGCACTTTATGCCCATAAGATACACTTTATTAATCAATAAAACAAAGTGTAGAATGTTGGAAACTTCACGGGGAGGGACTATCAGACTCTGATATTAAATGAAAAAATAACCTAAGGCCCCGATCACACCGAACGCGTTTTTCAGGTTTCCGAACGCGAGGTGTACTGCACTGCCTTCTTTGGTAAGCGTTTTTTCTTTCAGAAAAGAGCAGTGCGCTGCAGTTTTTTTAAATGTTGCTAGGAAACCCCCGAATCAGCTGTCCTGTCAATCTAATCAATGGAACGGTCAACACAACGGAAGGCCCGCCTCTCCATTCATTCGATTGGTCAAAAGAAAATAAACGCGATGACGTCAGGCACTTTTCCGCTCAGAGTTGACTTTTTGTCAACTTCATTCGCTCAGAGCGCTCCTTTCAAAACGCGAGGTGCAGCAAGCGGTTAAAACACGAGGAGCAGCAAGCGGTTAAAACACGAGGCGCGGCAAGCGGTTAAAATGCGAGGAGCAGCAAGCGGTTAAAACACGAGGCGCGGCAAGCGGTTAAAATGCGAGGAGCAGCAAGCGGTTAAAACACGAGGCGCGGCAAGCGGTTAAAACACGAGGAGCAGCAAGCGGTTAAAACACGAGGAGCAGCAAGCGGTTAAAACACGAGGCGCAGCAAGCGGTTAAAATGCGAGGCACCCGGAGCGCAAAAGCAGCGCGCATAACGCTCTCTGCCAACCAAAATCCATTCAAAAAAGGTGCCTCTAGCTGCAAAAACGCGTTCTGTGTGATCGGGGCCTAATAAAGTTTTTTTCCCTACACGATTGAGTACATTATAATGGAGGCAATATTGGACCCATGGGTGGGGCACAGAGTTGAATTGGTTAAATGTAACAGTTTACAGCTGATTGGTTGATTATAATCTATAAAATACCTTTCTATCAAAGTTGTCTGACATTATCAAGATTAATTTATTCTGACACAGTTTAACTCTGAGTTTTTTCATATTGTATTACCATTTTCTAACTATAGTGAATAAACTGTAATAATGTGAGAAAATGTATAAATTTTGGTTTGATCAGTTGGGACAGTCTTAACTTAGTGGTTATGTTTATTGACTGGCACCTGAAGTCAATTTGGACTTATTAATTGACATCTGAATAAGCTTAAAGGGTTTTACCAAAGTAAACTGAGCGCTACCATACACAACATTGGCTGTTACGGGACAGTGATCAGGCACACAGCTGACTCTACAGCATCACTATTACAAGCAGCCATGGGTGCCCCTGAAGGTCAAATAGAGCTGATGTTTAATTATTTCACTCTGGTCACATTGATTTTTTTAGAGGCTTTGGAGATTGTTTGAAATAAAGGATGGCAGTTGCTGCAGCCTTGCAGTTTTGCGCAGTATGAAGCTGAAGGCATGACAATCAGAAAAAGGGACACGTGATGTGTCCTCCACACTGATGCAGGACCAGTTTCCTCTATCTAAACCCCAATCCTGAGTCATTACATGAACAACCATAAACTGATCTAAAATCAGTGTTAAAGGGCAATGAGGGTGTGACACTAAGCACTGAAGTAGAGCTGACAGACAGGCTCCGTCTCTCGTTGTAATGAGAAGCCGGGCCAACTCTTAATAGCGAAGAGCGCATGTGAGACGGCCTCATTTCCGAGGGGTGAGGAGAAGCCGCTCAGAAGGCGCATATAAATCATCAACAGCCAGAGAATGTTCTTGTTCAGCCCATTACCCCTCGGCTCAATTCCTGCCATGTAGCCCTGCACATTTTTTCACACACTCATGAACACACACACAGGTAGCTACTCGGCTGTACCTGGATCTGCTTGGCTAGTTCACAGAAGGGTGGGATGTAGGTTGATGAGTAGAGCTGCAGAATCGCCTGTATATGACAGACTCCAGGTTTCTGCAGCTGCTTACTAATGCTGTCCAGATCAGCACAGCGGTTCTTCCAGAAAGAGATCTCCTCCAGCGGGCCTGAGGTGTCCCCCATGTTGCTTATGGATTGAGAGCTGAGCACTTCTTTTATCTGACGTGTCCAGTGGATCACCACCACTGAGAGAGAGAGAGAGAGAGAGAGAGAGAGAGAGAGAGAGAGAGAGAGAGAGAGAGAGAGAGAGAGAGAGAGAGAGAGAGATAGAGATAGAGATAGAGAGATAGAGAGATAGAGAGAAAGAGAGAGAGAGAGAGAGAGAGAGAGAGAGAGAGAGAGAGAGAGAGAGAGAGAGAGAGAGAGAGAGAGAGAGAGATTGTTTAGGTTTGTATTGTGCTACAATATATTTAATCAAACCTAACAATTATAAATCTCTGGCAAAAGAATTCCTCAGAAAGTTCTGTGAAATTTAAATGACCATCATTTGCAAAGTTCTGCACACCCCTTGCGTGATCCTTCATTAAACACTTTGGCAAATTTGAAAGCTTTTAGCTACCAATAAGGGTATATTATATTCTGTTCTGAATGCACCTGAATACTCTGCTCCTGACACACCAACGAATTACCCTGAAGAGAAATCGCAACACATCCAGTTTATTTAAATTTTATATTACAACACTTCGGTACAGTCTGTGGTTTATAAATACATTTTGCTTTATTTTTTAACTATTGAACTATTATTTACCTCTCTACATCAAAGAATCCTTAACAAAATGTATCACGGTTTCCACAAAAATATTAGGCACCACAACAGTTTTCATCATTTATAATAATAATGAAGTTTCTTGAATCGTCACATTAGAATGATTTCTGAAGGGTCATGCTACATTGAAGATTGGAGGAATTATGCTGAAAAATCACAGGAATAAATTATATTTTCAAATGTATTTAACTCAAAACAGTTAATTTACAGTAGGCTCTAAAAATATTGGCACCAATGGTACATTTTAGTAGCCAAGAAATCTAGACGCACTCTAGCAGCAGCAAATTTAATCTGCCCGAGTGTCGTCTAGGAACTCTCAATACCCTTCTGAGCTGTATTCCTCTCAATCTGGATGGGCCAATCACATCGTGTATAGAATAGGTGGGCGGGGCCATAATGAAGATGGCCGAGTTGCGTTTGCGTGCTTCTAGTGAACACAGAAACTGGCGAACGGCGGTCTTTCGAATCAGCTTTGACTGCGACTCTGGAAGACTTGGAGTTAAGCTTTTCTCTGAGAAAAGAACAAAGAACGGCACTGAAGTCATTCTTAAAAAGGGAAGATGTGTTCGGAGTTTAGCCGACCGGATACGGCGAATGTTTAATCTATCAACAAGCTCTGTTTCACCTTCGTTGCTCTGGTTGGTGTAGCGCTATCCTATCGCGTGCAGAGGGAGTTTGAAAGACAACCGTTTATCCGCCCCTCGGATTGAGCTGCCAATGGTGAGTTTCCAGACCAAACATCTTGATGTGGGTCTGGCTTGTCAGGCTAACATTTTAGCAAAACTGATTGAAAATTAGTTTTAGGAATTTCATTAGTCATTCAAAATATTAAAAGTAAGTAATAGTCAAATAATTTAAATTCTTATCATAAAACAAATACTTTTTTTCTGAAATATAGGTCTTCCACAATTGTTGGAAGATCCTTCATATTCAAAACAATGATTGTGGACTCTTCAGCTCATCTCACAGGTTTGTATAGGGTTATCAGGGGACTGCTATGTCCATGGCAAAACCTTTATTCTGTGGTCACTGTGAACTATTCTGTTGTTTATTCTGAGATCTCATTGTCATGCTAGAAGATCCAACCACGGACCAGTGTAAGTTTCGTAACATGGCCAGTCAGGTGTTGATTGAGCTTCTGCTGGTACTTGATGATTATGATACTGTGGAGTGTAACCTGAAAAGTTGCCCAGGGTCTTTGGAAGAAGAGTAGCCCCACAGCATTAGATATCCACCACCATATATCACAGTGGGTATAAAGTACTTTTCTACATGGCTATGTGAACACACCTCTGATGTTTTTCAAAAAGCTTTATTTTGGTCTCATCTGACCATAAAACACAGTCCCACTCTAAGTTCCACTTACGCCTGACAGGAGCATAAACTGTAGGTGCATGAGACTGCTGTTTTATGTCACCAAAGCTGTTTTATTGCAGAAAGTTGTGGTTATATAGGTGAGGTCTGATCGTATTTTTGGAGACTCTCTGACCCCAAGACCCAACTAGCATTTGCAATTCTCTAACTTTTATCCTTTATAGTTTGTTTGGTGATTCAGTCCATCCTCCTCAGTGCCAGTGGGGCCATTAGCCACATGTGCACTTCCAGTTAAATTGTTACCAATTCTAGTTGATAGCTCAGATAATCGTAGCTATTTTATTACTTGTAGCTCAACAACCCTTTGTTAAACATGACTATTCTCAGGTTTTTCCCATAGTGAAGGATGACTATAGGAATCTGGCCTGTGTGTCACTTAAAACAGGAAGTCATGACGTGTCACTTAAAGAGATAGTTCACCCAAAAATGAAAATGTGATGTTTATCTGCTTACCACCAGGGTATCTAAGATGATTATGAGGTAAAATGATGATTATGCAATCTTTTATGACGTAAAAAATAACACAAATACATTTGGGTCTCTCGTTTCGTGTCTTAAGACATCAAGTTGTCACCACAAGCCACAGGGTTTAATATGGATTGGTATGTCTGTGTGTTTTTTACTCTCATAGAATTACACCCCATTGACATGCATTATATGAATGGCACAGCAACAGTTGGAGTTATTGAGAGTATGGAGTTATCTATGGAGTTATGATTTGTGTTCTGCTGAAGAAACAAACACACCTACATCTTGGATGCCCTGGGGCTAAGCAGATAAACATTCAAATTGTCATTTTTAAGTTAAACTATCCCTTTAAGTGTTCCTGATCACTAAAGTTAACAGACACATCATATGAATAATATACTTCAGTTGGAATTTGTAGGGGTGCCATACATGTTCAGTTTTTGTAAATATTTTGAATGAGAAATATTGAAGTAAAATAATGCCAAATATTTTTTAAACAAAAAGCTTGTTGAATTGCACTACTTTGCATTAAGCATGCTTGCATTTTAATGGGGTGAAACTCAGCATGTATGTTTAAGATTTGAATATTTCAATTCAAAACATTTCACACACAATTTCATTATACAATAATCCATATTCGCAATAATCAGATTTTACTTCCAAAATATATATTTTGTTTAAAAATGCAACCCATAATATTCATATAAGTGAATTTGTAAAGCAAAATCAAATGGACAGAAAATTGCCTCTCTGTCCATTTGGTTTCGCTTTACACATTTACTTCAACACATTCAGTGGTTCAAATTTGACAGAAAATGTAACAGTTCACATCCGGGAACTGCAGGAATAGCAGTAGATTCGCGAGCATAATCTCCATCTGTTGTTAGTGCACCTCACCAGCAGGTGGTGCAAGACATTAAAAATTAGAAACGTGTATACACGTCGTATATAACTTTAGAGATGGTCCCTAAATGTGTAACTAACATCCAATGTCATTGTCAAACCAACTTTATGTCAGTATATCACTCACTGGGCGAACGCTTAGTGTGAAACTTTGTGCGTTATGTTCATATTCTGAGTCCACCTGCTTGCCTGTAGCCTATTTAGTATAGCCTTCATCCCAATAAGGTACGAGTTTGGTCTTTTATATCACTGTACTAAGCTAAATTAAACGTCCCGACTGCAAGAGAATCCAGGAGTATGATGTGTTTAGGGAACCCTAGGGAAACAACCGAGAGAAATATATGTCTACCTCAGATGTAACGTTTGATCTGTACGTCAGCATCGGGGAAGAACATTATAATCTTGTTCACGGAAGAGAAAAATGCTTACATGTACAAACGTAACCATGAGGACAAATGTAAACTGCTTTTTTGTGTCTTTATCGGCTTTTCAACATATATGCTGACCCTGATAATCATCACAAATGCGTATCGCTTGCTCCATTTCTGTAAATCATTTAATAAATGAAAGACAATCTTGGTCAACAGTCACTTGCACCCCCTGCTGGTGAGGTGCACTTTCCCGGTGCAGATTCCTGCAGTTCCCGGACGGATGTGAACTGTAGAATTTTCAGTCGAATTTGAACCACTGAATTTGTGGAAGTGAATTTGTAAAGTGAAATCAAATGGACAGGAAATTGCCTGTTGAATATTAAAGGTTTCATTTTTAAACAGAATTAAAATGTTGGAAGTAAAATCTCAGGTGAATAGGGATTATTGAATTTTTAATAATGTAAATGTGTTTGAAATGTTTTGAATTGAAATATTAACATCTAAAATATACAACCATGTTGAATTTTAGCCCATTAAAATGCAAGCATGGTTAATGCATATTGCATTTTGAATCTTAAGTAGTGCAATTCAACAGGCTTTTTTTGTTTAAAAAATATTTGGTATTACTTTACTTCCATAGAGAAATGGCAGTGAGATTGCTCATATTTATCAGGGGTGCCAATATCTGTGGAGTCCACTTTAAATTGTAATATTTTATATCACTGTTTTACTGTATTTTTTATCAAATAAATGCAGCCTTGGTGAAAATAATAGACTTTCAAAAACCTTCGAAGGTCTATTTTAATAGCATGCACTGATAAATCACGCAAAAACATGCATTTATGTGAACGGAACTGTTGTGTTAAGAAATGGACTTTAACACAGAGCAGAAATTTAAGATAAAAGTGCCTGGAGGACAAACAGTCTCTGCTCTGCTGCCTGCTGTAAAACACCCTGAGTGGGGTATCCGTCATACTGTGTCCTGCAATTTTTTTTCAAAGTTAGCTTCTAAAATACCATTTCCTCCAACACCTCCAACTGCCCCCAAAATGTCCTTTTAACCCTGGACCCCTTCAGGAGCGCCAAATTTAATAAAGACTCCTTTAACTCTCTTAGAGCAGCATGGCAGTGTTGAATTGAATTAGCCCTTTATTTTTGCCCTTCAGCTGTGGTTACTGTGTAAATCACACTCACGGGCTCTAGCCACGGACTGTCACGGTAGATGTAATTTCCTGCATACGCCGTCTTATGTACTATTCACACTGTTCATTCCTCAGTCCCCTCACACACCCCTTTACACACACAAGCACCCATGCATACACACACACACGGTCTTACTCTCCAGCCTTCGCACCAGACTCTTGTTCATGACGGCCACCTCTGGGCGGTGCTGCAGAGCCTCCAGAGGGACGAAGAGCACAGTGCTGCCTAGCTGTTTAAATCTGCTGTCTGTGGAGAAGAACAACAGTTGAACATCAGTAATCCAAACAGTGAAAGTCATCCATACTAGCAACAACATGTACAGCACAGCACAGCAAATCATCACATCCATCATGTCATTCCTTATTTCTTATTGCTGTAGACAGCAAAGCCAGCCCACATTACGGTGCTCTGCGTGCTGATGAAATGAATCAACACACTATAAAAGTTTACTACTAAGCTTTTATGCCCGTGTGGCGCGTGTCAGCGGTCACAAACAGCTTGTACAACTGCTGTTCTTTTTCTCTTTGTGCCTTTCTACAGAATCTGCTGCTTCTTCCATGTCCGCCATCAAAACGGTGCTCGCTGCAACCACTTTAAACTGCAGATAACATGATAATAGAGGTCTGTCACATGAAATTGTTGGAAGAAGAAAAAGTCTGATGGAGGGAGACAGAAGAAAGAGAGTGAGATACAAAAAGTGCAAAGCTTATTGAGGAATGAAAAGAATAAAAGGAACAAGGCCAGTGTGTACAAGTTAGACTAGCTGCTTCATTCTGTGACGGCAGAAATGAGACATAGAAATAAAGAGAGTGTAGGAACACAATGACAGCATTCGATTGGCCTTTGCAGGGAGAACAAAGACAAGCAAACGGGATACACCAGAGGGAAAATAATAAGACATTAAAAAAAAAGCAGCAAGTGAATGAGTCACTTGGCAGAGAAGCGAGTGCGTGTGTATTTATGTGTCTAATCCAACAGAGAATCCTGTAGAAGTGGGTATACAGTGTCTATATTTATTCTGCACAAATTTCAGCCCAAATTCTTCAGATTTGGTAAATGAATGAATAGATGAATTACCACGGTGTTACCTCACAGAGTAAGAATGAACAAAGCCTGTGCTGTTATTTTTGGACAAAAGCATGGCTAACATCAATACACCCCTGGCTTTTACTCACTCCTTTCATTTTAAACCTGAAGTTTATTTAAAATATACCACTTAACCAGCTGAATACATCACTGAAGAGCACTTTTTGACCTCACTGTTATTTGTTAGCTTAATTAAAATGGATCCAAGGCAACTTTGCGGTACGGCGTTTGAATCATCTGTACATACATCTCTATTGACTTCGAAATGTATTTCTTGGCCTCCAGGCCTAACGCCTTCAAACAAGATCTACTGAACGATGTGCTAAAAGAAGAGAACCAAAAGGCGAATTGTTCAAATTGCGAACGCCTTTCTGATTACCCGGGAGCACTGCGGCAGTGCCTTTCCCGTATAAGAAAAGCCTGTGATTGGTCGCTGTGTTATTTCTGTTTAGTCAGAGTCGTGCTGCTCGGGGTGATGTGGGTGTGCTGATTGGACTGATGAGCATAATAATTGAACCATCATGGTGCTCCACTGTGCCAGGTGATTACCTCTGAATGGCTGACGGTGGGGGGAGCTCAGTCATAGTGCAAAAAACCCCACAAAAGCACTGATTCTGAATCAGCTATGACTGTTAAGCTGATGGAGAGCAAATCAAAATACAAAATAGGAATCTGATCTCAGGTCAGTAGTGCTTAGGATAAACCTGATGTGAAAGAAAAAATATGAAGCAAGCTGACGGCTGCAATATGGATGAAAGGAAAGATCAATAACCCGTGATATGTAATATGCAAATAGAAAATGGTAGTAAAAGATGAGGCATGTATGAAAATAGCAAAGCATTCGGTATATGCCCTGTGCAACAGGTTTTCAATGAAAGAAAGTTCTTTGCAAAATGTGTTTTTGAAAGAGTTGGAGATGAAGGCAGTTGCTTACTGTACAGTACACATCTTTCGAAGTTGTAAATAGCGCCTATTAGAATATTTTTTTAAAGAAAATACAAATTTCTGTCTTTCTACATAAAAATGTTGTTTAATTCAATGAGCTGTTTCTCTGATAAGCAATTCCTGAGTGAAATTAGTTTTAAAGTAAATCCTATAGCATTTTTTTATTCAGTGTACAGCCTTGACACTCTTCATGGCGCCCTTTTCAAGTGTCTTTTATGTATTTCAATGCAACTACTTAATGCTGTGCAAACTGTAAAGTGATGACAAATAACATGCAAGAAGTGTACACAGGAGGTTACTGGTATGTTATCATCTGAGGAGGGCCTACAGTAGATGGTTCTGTGACAATTCGGTCATTACCTGTAAGTTTAGTAATGAACCGGTCCAAGTCTGCAGAGTAGTTGTTCTTGGCGGTCTCTGGCCAGGCAGTTCTACGGATGACGTGAGGGGTGTGAATGCCATTCATCAGCCTGAGGAGACCCTCTATGGTCCCTTCCCTCATAGAACCAAACTTCAACAAGCTCCTAAAATTCTCCTCTGTGATTATTCTGTCCTCCTTCCGGATAAAGAAGGACATCTGCTCCACCACCTGGAGGGAGTGAGAGAGAGAGAGATGTAAGATGGATAAGTGGGAAAGAGAAAATGTTGGTAATTGATGTTGTTGAGCACTAATGGATCACCAGAGGTCATCACACACTGTTAAACAATGAGATCTTTGGTATCCGGGCAAGTCACCAGATGCATTGGAAATGAACACAACCCATAAAGAACACATTTATTATGAAAGCTCTGCATGTTCCTTCATTAAATTGAAACTCAAAACATCATTATAAAAAACAAGCACGTTCAACCCCTGAATAATCTTCACAGTCTTTATGAGATTGTGACACAAGGCTCTGATTGGGATGTTAAATGTCATTTCTCAAAATAGAGCTGCAGAATACCTGAGCTGGAATGGCGTAGTCCACGCGTAGGCCGGCGAAAGGGTCATGGTAGACGATGAGAAGCCTGATAGAGGTGTCTGAGATGAATTTATCCAAGGCTCGTTCACTTTCCTCTGTCCATGACTCCTTTGATATACCACTCAACACCAAACACTGTTTAAATACTTCTCTCTGGTGGAAAAAGAAAAATGATTGTGATTTAATATTATTACAAATCTAAAATAAATGTTTTCTGTATTAATGTTTTAGAATTTATTCCTGTGATGCTCCATAACTCCAGTCTTCAGTGTAACAAGATCCATAAATTTTTTAGGATTATTTTTTGAAAAGTTCAAAAGAACAGCATTTATCTGAAATCTAAATCTTGGGGTTACATAATCAGAATATGTGTAAAGGCTTACTTTTGAATTAAAGACAACTTACTATTTCAAGTAAGTAGCGCAAGTTAATTTACTAAATGTGAGCATGCATTTACTAATCTCAGATGTATAAAAACAGATTCAGAATTCCTTTAAATGAATACAAAACATGAAATGCAAGCGTTTAAAAACGAACAAGCAAGCCCAGTAATGCAAAAGTTACGTAACATAACATTATTTTCCATAAAAATAACTAAGTAATGTAATTAGTTACTTTTGGGGAGAGTAAAGCAATATTGTAAGGCATTACTTTTAAAAGTAGCTCTCCCTCAACACTGTTTGTAATATTATAGCAAAGTTTGTTGAATAAGGAGGCGGGAACCAGTATACGTTTACAAAGACTTTAATCAAATAATCAGAAAGTAAAAACGCACACACAAAATAAATGTAAACAAAACAAAGTCCAGGCCTGGTCCTCTCTCGTCCCTTCACTGTCGTCACTCCACGTTCAGTGAGACACGAGACCGGTGCGGCACACATTAACACTCACCACTGGCCTCGCCCCATTCTCACAGTCCCTCTGCCTCATTCTGCTTGCCACAAATATATATATATTATATATAAGGTAAATATGAGATAAGGATATGATCTGATTTTAGTTAGACCACAGACTGGCCAAACTGGATGAAGCATTATATGGCTTAACATTAAATTATGTGGTGTGAGAGAATTTTGCATGTCAAACTGTTTGAAAAAATCTGATCATTCTCTCAGAAGTCACGTGACACGACGCAACACTAATAAATCGGCGTATGTATATGCTAAAATCATCACATAACTACCATAAACATATTGATATTTGTCTAAAGGGCTCATGTCAGTGAATGTGCATTACTATAACAAATGTCATTACAAGCAGCTCACCAGCTGCTTTTTCTACAGGGTCTGCCAGCAGGGGCAGACACACTCAGCCACTGCATGTAAATGCCATTGCCTTTTTCCAGCCAGAGGGCTGTAATTAATTCTATTAACCTCATTGATGAAAGGACAGAGATGCTGTAAGTTCGCTGGCTGGCTCTGCCCACTCGCTCCTCACTTTCTCAGTCATCTCTTTCTCCCATGCTATTTGCATCAGCCATCATTTGTGACCAGGGGTTATCTATCTCGTTTAAGCCAAAGACCTCGTCATGCGTATGCATGAGCCTGTAAGGGAAATTACAGTTCAACAATATGCTTCTCTTCTTCCTCTATTTTGAAGACCATTGGGTTTAATATAACCATGTTTCTCGCATTAGCTTGCTGCCATCCTCCGAATTTATGTGATCGATGATGAGGTCTACTACGTGAACGCAGCCCAAACAAGACCTTTAAGCCCACAGAGTATGTGGGGAGCAGATGAAATATTCACTCACATCATTAGAAGAACTCAATAACAGCGATATGAAAGCACTGATTAGTAAACCAGGACCGCAGGCGCGAGATTCAAGCGAGGGAAAAATTATAAATTGCAGATTATAATCAGATAAGAATCCCAATCATTGTGAGGTGATTTATCAGTGTCTGTGCCTAAAGGCTTGTAATTTAGCATGTATGAGTGAATTACCAGCCGTTTCGTGTAGGGATCTACTTCTTCTGCTGAAACATCCACCTCTGGGACAGGCTTCTCTTTTTCAGCTGGAAAAGAAAAACCTGTACACAAAAACATCATGTGAAAAATGGTTTAAACGACTGTCTCATTTCAGATTAGAAAGCATTTTGCATCACTGTTCAGGTCTAGATGACCTTTACAGTTTTGTGGAAAGAGCAGAATAATCAAATTATGGTTATTCTGCAATAACTTTGTTGTGTGTGGTGCCAAAAATACCCCCCCAAAAAAGTGAATTAGTAAAACATATAATGCACAAACTGACAGAATGCCAAAATGTGAATTAGAGCTGCACGGTTCTTAATCAATTGAGAATCAATATATATATAAAAAAAAAGAAAGATTACAGACTAAACAAATAACATTTTATTTAGAAGAGGTTCAGACTTTGAGTTTTTGCATTTTTTATAATTATTATTATTATATTCAATCAGTTTCAATAAATAATTAAATGAATCACTCATAAAGACTTCCCTCGTTTCATTACTGAATGAATCAGTGTTTTTGAACGAATCCTTTGAATGAATGATTCAATAGGTTTGACTGGCGCTGCACAGACTGGTCCGTGTATGAAATCAAAAATTGATAAAAGTTTGATTCTCCCAAGTCTGCATTCAATGCATCCTTGATATCAAGAACACATCGTGATATTTTCATGCCTCCTCTGTCCTTGCGTTCGTATATTGGAATTTAACTTTGACAGCGGATGATGATATAGTACGAGAACACAAGCACACTATCAGTTAAGAACACATATTGAGAAACAGCTGTCATCATCATGTAATTGATACAATCTTTGTTTGAAGCATCAATTTTCTTTCTAAAGTTAATTTACTCTATTTTGATCACTACTGTAGACATCAGTGTTCATCTCCGCACTAAACTTTTACTTCTGTGATGATTATTATTGTAACAGACATAATGATACTGTGTGGTTGAAAAGCTGTTTCATACTTAGACAACTGCTCTCTTTGCACCATAGCAGGTTTGAATGTTCGTTGTGATCGTACTTGTCAAAGGTTTATTAGACATAGCTGAATGGCTTATGAATAAGATCACATGGGTGTTTGAATCAAGATTGCGTTCTTTTAACTTTTAAACATGCAGCTCTAATGTGAGTGCAATAAAAAGTTTTAAAATTAGCACAATGTTCACAGATGCAGAGGTCCTAGGATTAGGTGGTAGTAGAACTAATCCATTGGCAGCTCCTTTCCTACTGAAACCCCCTTGCACTACTTTATTGCTTTACAAAAACAAAAATAAAGATATTTTGTGATGGTGTGTGTATGTGTAAATGGGGTTGCATTAACTGCCGATTGTGTGCTCACACAAGTGTTTAATTCATAAAAGAACTAAAATAAGTATAAGTGCATTAGAGTTAGCACTGAGTGGCAGTAAAGGAGTTTCTGTCACAGTTTTCTGCATTACTATACCGTTATGCGGACATTTTGGAACCATTTTAAATACATGATGTAAAACTCAATGCATTTTTTTTAGCATATTATAAATAACAGACAGATCAGAGAGCTGCTTGTACAAAGGAGCTTATTTATTTTTCATACCGGTAACCTCTTCTAGAGGGTCGTCACTGGGGACCGGTGTGGAGGATATGCGTTTGCTCTTGGAGTGACCTTTCCCTGAAACAGACTTCTTGGACATGCTGGAAGATGAACGGGCAGACTCGGGGGTCCCTGGGTCAGCCATCCTGAGAGACTGATACCTCTGTGGGCTCGCTTACCTTTTAGTAAGAGTAAGGCAAAGATATACTAGTCATACAATAACCACATTCTCCATTTTCAGTATTGTTTTCTAAAATAAGCATCACAATTTGATCAAGTCCCTAACTTTAAAGGCTCAATATACATTTTGCCACTATAAATCACTTATTTAAAGCAATAACAAAGCTGTAGCTTGATGACGCCATGCATGAGTAAGGAATCATAGGAGTTGTCATCTTTACCTCCACAGCCAATGGAAAGCAATCTGATGGGACTCAGAAAACATGTTTATGGATGAGCTAATGTATTCAAGTTTTATTAACGTTACTGTGTATGAAGCAGGGTGGGACCATGGTGGAAAATAAGTATTTGGTCACCTACAACCCCCACCCCTTCTGTCTTTCATTGTTGAAGTGTACCCATGATGAAAATTACAGGCCTCTCTCATCTTTTTAAGTGGGAAAACTTGCTCAATTAGTGGCTGACTCTACTTTTTTACCCCACTGTATATGTCGTATTGTCTGCCGCTGGCCCTCCTTTCGTTTTGTTTAGATTGCATTTACGATTAAGTTTCATTTAACATTTTCTGGTTCCAGTCACCTTTTTCCCTGAACATGAAAGTTTTTTTTCATTTATGTTTGGTCACATTATTTAATTTAGTTCTTAATGAAATAGCTGCAAGTGCTGAATTACTACTCATACAGGCAGAGTCGTAACCAACATAGACATTGAGGGTGGAAAAGGCCCCCGCCCCAATAATGAACGAAGGCCTTACAGGTTTGGAACGACATGAGGGTGAGTAATTAATGACAGGATTTCATTATTGGGTAAACTATCCCCTTGAATTTTTTTCATAACAAAAAACAATATACATCTGCTCTCGTGGCTAAATGCATGATATTTAACATGATAATAAACAGCTTGCTGAATTTTCCATTTGTTGATGTGACATGGTAAATATCATATATTAAGTTGGGGATGTCCACCTTAGCGATAATACCCATATTAACAATGAAACAATCTTTTTTTTTTAAATATTACTCATATAAAATATTTTTATATTTGACAAATATTCATATTTATTGAACAAAAATTAACACTTTTATTTATCAAAATAAAAAGGAAATAGTAAAAACTAAAGTGATCATTTTGAACAAGTATTAACGTAACATATTTAGTATTGATAAGTATTTGTATCAATACTGTGTGCCTTTTGCCCCATGCTGGTGAACCTTGAGCCCGTGTGTCTGTGGGGTAAAAGGCTCCCTTCGCCACCTCATACATTTATACGATCTTTAAACAAAATGAACCACTTTTATGATTTATTTTCACACAAAATCTTTTGTATCATATTTGTCCGCAATCATACACTGTGGGAGTAGTGAAAACCTAATTTTTCCTTAAAGGGATAGTTCACCCAAAAATGAAAATGACCCCATGATACACTCACCCTCCAGCTATCCTATGTGTATGACTTTCTTCTTTCAGATGAATACAATCGAGTTATATTAAAAAATATCATTGCGCTTTCAAGCTTTATAATGGCAGTAAATGGCAGTCCAAAGTTTGCAGCTCAAAAAAAGTGCATCCATCCATTAAAAAAGTACTCCACACAGCTCCGGTGGGTTAATAAAGGCCTTCTGAAGCCAAGGGGTGGGTTTGTGAAAGAAAAATATCCATATTTATGTTAAAATGTAATGTATTTCTGTGATGGCAAAGCTGAAATTTCAGCATCATTATTCCAAACTTCAATGTCGCACAATCCTTCACAAAAGTAATGTGCTGCTTATGACATTACAAGTGGCGAACTCTGGTCTTGGAGAGCCTCAGTCCGGCAAATTTCAGCTCAGACCCTGATAAAACTCACATGTCAGTAGCCTTAACCTTCAGACCTTGGTTAAATTGTTCAGGTGTGTCTGATTAGGGTTAGAGCAAAACTCTACAGGACCGGAGTTTGCCACCCCTGCTATATACGGTAAGCAAGTCTGTACATCTATGGTCTGTACACACACACACACACACACACACACACACACACACACACGCACACACTTCACAGCAGGGAAGGTTCAATTACAAAATGTGCTCAACATCCTAATGATTCCTCATCAGCTGTCTAGAGCTCTGTGATTTCCCCATGCCAATCTTGGTCAAAGTAAATAAAAAGCAAGAACGGAGGCAGAAGAAAGCAAGCATTTTGAACATCAGAGACATAGAAGAACCTTTTAGCACAGACGTGCTATGAGTCTGCAAGCACCACAGTATTGCGTTCTCTCATAGTCTCTTCTTAGACAGACGATACGGATAAATCTGCCTCAGTCAGGAAGCCAGAGCAAAAAATATCTAGCTCATAAACTATTTATCTTTCCAAGCTGATGTCTCTCCCTCCATTTCCACATTTAGTTGTCAACACCAGCAGACCCTCCTTCTTTATTGAAGCTTTGATTCAGCTCCCAACTTGTCAGTTTTGTTGAGTGCTGTATGTAATAAAGCAGACAGTTTTGGAGGCAATACAAAAAAAGATGAAAAGGGAAAGGTAAGACAGGGAGTCTGTGAGTAATGGAAAGCATTTAAAACTGCAGATCCCGTCAGATCAGATGAATTTGGGAAGGCAGCAGGTGAGTTTGATCAGTTAAAATAGGTCTGCGAGACACTGCATCAGATGAAATGACAAAGCCAAGTTTGTGGGAGGCAACAGGCTGATTAGAAAAGAAATTCAGGACTCATGACTCAGACGTTAAATGCAATCTAAAAGATGGAGAAAAGGAGAAAGACCTGTGAGATTCATTTACGGAGTGATATCGAGTGGCTGGGTTATTTCATATCAAATCAGCTGTTAAATTGTTTTGTCTTGTGTAAAGCACTTGTTCACATGGAACATATTCAAAATAAGTCATCAAATTTCAAAGTACGTACGTAAATAAAGTGAAATGAGCCACGTTTGTGTTAAAGGTAACGTTACGTTAGATAGCAACCGTTTGTTTGGAAAATAACCGTCTAATTTCTACACGCTCGGTTGTTTCAAATAAGCAAGGAAAACATCACTCTTACCTGTGAGATATTGTTTCCGAAAGCGTCTTCCAACTATATAAATGAGTAAAATGGTGTAAAAGCAAAAAGTAAAAGTTTTTCAAAGTGTAAACGCCGTTCAGACAACGCTGCGCGTGGGGGCTGTGGACGCGTCTCCATGGAAACGGCGCACGGCGGCACGACGCAGGTCTTCTGTGTGTACGGATATTACGTATGTGTCACAAGACACCGACTGTAAGCTAAATTACTCATTAAAGCTAATTGTGGACCATTGTATTTAGAAATATTAACTGGAATAAAGCTTGGCGTATTTGTAAAGCATAGCCTACTGTTTAAATAATAAAGTAAAAGAGGTTACATTAAAAATGTATACTAAGTTTCTCTGACAAAAAATTGAAGAAGAAAAAAGACACTGACTGTATTAATATTCCTCAACCAATAGAAACCACTATAGGAAAAATGTGTTTTTCTGAAGAAGAAGAAAAAAAGGATATAAATTATAAAGTTAGATCCCCTTTTCTTGAAAATATAATTTCTGTATCTATTGCAAAGAGAGTAATTTATTTATAAATTTAAATTGGATAAAGATTTGGTCCTTGTAAAAATACTCTCTCACTAATAAAGTAAAAGAAGTGTCTTTCAAAATAATAAAAACATTTTATCCTGGTAAACATTTTTTTTAAAAACGTTAAAACTGATATTGATATGTTAATTTTGTAAAGTGTTATTTGGGTCATGTTATTATACTAAACAACTTTAAAAAAATATTGAGGCTTTTATTAATGATAATATCAAACAAGGCATATCCATAACTTTTAAAGACATTATTTTTGGTCACTAGGTTGGGACGTGCTTACTTTGTTGTAATGTATTTTCTTTGTAAAAATGTTATCCACAAATGTAAATTCCCCAACAAGCCAATCTTTTGTCTTTTTGAAAGATTTTAAAACATATCTAAACATTATTTCATCCTCTGTAAATAAAAAAAAGCAAGTAAAACGACTTTAATTTGTATACCCTATTGATGTATCAATTGCCCTCATGTTCTGTTATCTTTCTCTATAATCACTTTTTTTGTCCTTAATTTTTTTACCTTAATCTTTAACTATTTACTGGTAATTCTTTTCTGGCCTTTATATTCTGATGACATTGAACATTTTATGTACTGTATTACAAACTTGTATATTATAAACATGTCATCTCTGTATCTTTTACATAAATTAAAAAAAAAAAAAAGACACTGACTGTATTTTTAACTAAAGTAAAAGATGTATTTTTTAGATGTATTCTAAAGGTTAAAGAGCATATTCCCTCCAGCTGCTCTTTCTGTGACAACCTTTTTGGCATGGAATATGAAATGGATAAAGAGTATGTGTTGTATTGAAAGGATGTGGTACTAGCTGATTAGGATCAATCTAAAAGAAAAAAGAAAAGAAAGGGTCAATTTTATGTAATTAATCTGATCTTGATACCCACTTAATTCAATATTCATAAATCTAAATATCTAAATGCTAAAACTCTCTTTTTTTATATTTCTGAAAGAACGTGAAAAATACCTCTTTTCAATTAAATTATCTGAGAACAGAAAAAAGCCATAAAAAATCTGCAATTATTTTCCTTTTTTCAGTATCATGTAATTTGCATAATTTATCAATATGCTTAATTTATATTCCCCCCAGTTGTTGCTGTGGTTATTATTTGTTAGTGCTTGTGTATTGTTTGGAGCATCAATCTTTTGTTTAATACACCGACTGTACCATAAACTGAATGACCTTCCACAGATGTGTTAAATAAAAACCTATTGGAATGGCATTAAGTTTATGCATTATGTTTGCTTGTAATAATCCAATGGCACAAGAGAGAAATGTTTATCTTCTTTCTCGAACACAGACGACACACTATTGCCTTACTGAATGCAAAACAGCTCAAGGATACATTAAACCACTAACATATGCTATGTGTGAGAAAAGACAAAGGGAAGATAAAAGGGCCATTAAAGGTCTATTTTAAAACTCAGCAGTGCGCTCTGAACTCATCAATGGTTGAATGCAGTGATATGAATAAAGCCAACAACACTCTTGGTGGATTTATCAAAGTTCAAGCACTGCCCAACACATCTTTTAAAAGCCATATTTGTTTGTCATTTTTATTACTTGTCTTACCACTCTTAAAATGGCTCCGTGAGTCCAAATCAAATTGATAAGCTCTAGGATTTGTACAAGGGTCATCCATGGGATTCAACCTCCAACTAATCATATTTTTTCCACTTTGTGGCTGAGTTGCTCCCAATTGTTATAAAAAAAACATATAAGTACATTGTATATTCTTATGAGTTAAAAAAAAAAAAATGTTATGTGATGGGGCTAAGTTGTTAAGCTTGACCGTACCCTCCCTGACTATGATGTGCCTCAAAAATATGAATAAGAAGTATATGAAAATACTTATACCGTACTGTTAAAGAGACCTGAATGATGTCATTTATGGTAAATTATGTCAATTATTTATATGAATTATTTATATTCAATTATGAAATATAAATTATTATGGACGGAGAATGGTTGGTGTGACGGGACTGAGTTCAGACTGAGAGACATTAACCCTAATGTTGTCTTTACGTAAAAAAATAAAGTAAACTTAACTAAATATTACTAGTTTAGTCCAAAAACTCAAAGATATAAGTTAGTATAACTTATTCACCTACAAATTGCATAAAATTAAGATTTCAAGTTGTATAAACTCAAAATTATAATTAATCATAAAATAGCTCAATCTTGTCTTGCTTTGATGTGATTGGCCATGCAAGGAGTTCTGTCTGGGAACAAGAGAACTGATTGGAGGACATTTACAAAAGGCGGTCCTTTTCGCCTCGTCTGTTGCTTTTTGCAGATTCAAATTAAGATGGAGACTTTTTCATTGTGATGCAATCTTAAATTCGATAAGTACAAATTTGTAAGTTACTAAACCTAACAATAATATGTGAACTAACTTATAACTAACTAGCCTGACAAGCCAGACCCACATCAAGATGTTTGGTCTGGAAACTCACCATAGACAGCTCAATCTGAGGGGCGGATAAACGGTTGTCTTTCAAACTCCCTCTGCACGCGATAGGATAGCGCTTCAACCAACCAGAGCAACGAAGGTGAAACAGAGCTTGTTGATAGATTAAACATTCACCGTATCCATTCGGAAAAACTCCAAACACATCTTCCCTTTTTAAGAATGACTTCAGTGCCGTTCTTTGTTCTTTTCTCAGAGAAAAGCTTAACTCCAAGTCTTCCAGAGTCGCAGTCAAAGCTGATTCGAAAGACCGCCATTCGCCAGCTTCTGTGTTTACTAGAAGCACGCAAACGCAACTCGGCCGTCGTCATTATGGCCCCGCCCGCCGACTCTATACACGATGTGATTGGCCCGGCAAGAGTTAGGGGAATACAACTCAGAAGGGTATTGAGAGTTGCTAGACGACACTCGGGCAGATTAGATTTGCTGCCACTAGGGTGCGTCTAGACTTCTAGGCTAATAACTAACTAGATCGACTTTATTTCTGTTTTAATGAAAATAATAGTTTCGTTGGGAGGCACCATGATGGAGATCAGTATTTGCTTTAGTTGGGCTCTTGACACTTGACTATATAACATTAGTGTTTCTCTGGCTGCTTTGTGATGCTGTTTATTCATTGACGATGATAACATCATCATGTATTGACAGAATCCCTGATATCATGCAGAGTCTAAAGCTCTAATTGTCAAAGTGGTTTATAATAGTTTTAAAATATTAATAATAATAGCCATGAGATCCTTCACTATTGTAGTAATTGAACAATTTATTTATTTATTTATTATGTGCACAAAAAGTTTAAATCTACGGCATTAGTTAGACCCACACAGACATCAAGAATCTGCGTATGAATCTTTACAATGGTGACAATCAAAAAAAAAAAAATTCTGATAAACAGAGCAACTCTGAACATAAAACAAGCTACAAAAACATCAGAAGAAAACAGCAAAAGTCAAAGCAAATAGTAAGAATCAAAGAAAATTAGTCACAATTTGGATGCATAATTTATTCATGCCGCAATGCATGTTGGGACCCATGGGGAAGTTTTGATTGGTTGTACCCAGCATGGTGTACTGAACTGGTGTACCCAGTTTGGTGAACTTCATTTTAGTACAGTGAACGTGAGCACAAAGTTAAGTGAACTTAAATATACAAGTTTTGGGAGACTTCATTATAGTTTTTTTAAATAAAATATTTGTAATGTTTTGACTTTTTTTCTTTTTCTTTTCACAAGAAAGTAACAGAAATGAGTACTTACAATATTGCCAAAAATATAAACACTGCACATCTTGTTAAATATTTTCCAAGTACAAAATCAGTGAAGTGCCTCAGGGACATGACAAAAATGCTTGTTGTAAGATAGAATTAAGACATCATTTTATGATAATTATTTTAATGGAATAAATATTTGTATTCACTATAATGGACATACCAAAGTATTGCAAAAAGCTTTTAACATTTCATTTTGGTGAATCACCACTTTAACTGAAATATTACAGAATCCCAGGAATGACCCAGAAGACCCCGGGGGATCTGTGAACCTCCATTCACTCTCTGTATGTAAGTACAGCAACTCAGATGGCGCACAAATCCCCCGGTGCCATTTCCATTCCCTTTTTCTCCATCAAAACAGTGTGGAGCAGGACTTTGACAAAAGGCAGCAATGGGAGTTGAAGTTCATGGCTCAGGTCTATAATCTTTTATTTAAAAATGGGAGATTAAACATTAAACCCTCGAAACCCGTCGGATGAAGAGGGTGCACTTTCAGTCTCTGATAACATCACTCACGCTCAGTCCACCTCCACCCATAATGCATTTCACATTTTGATTATAGACACAGACACACACATAGATATACACTCCCAACGTTTCTCTTTCACACCTCTACTGAGATATGTGGCTTGACAGAGCCCCTTTGAGAATCTAAGTGCAAGTTAAACTAAATTCCCCAACTGGGACCTAAAATGCTCTCTGTAATGCCACTGCAAACTACTTTGCATTGCTCACTGGATTGTCTTCAGCAGTATATTAAATTGAGCTAATGTACCTCTTGCACAAGAAAAAAAAAAAATCATTTTTTAAAAATAAATCTGCAAAAATGTCCAAGGAAGGAACAGTGGTGAACCAGCAGCAGGGCTATGGTTTTCCTACGAATAAAGCCAAATAGTTCTTGTAGTTATTCCATGGTAACCACAAACTACCATGTTTTTCTAGGGTTTTGTTGTAGTACAAATAGTCAATATGCCAAAAAACAAAACCATGGTTCATTTTTATAAGGTCTCATTCACTCTAAAAATGGCTGGGTTGAAAACAATCATGAAAGAACAAATGACATGTTTAGACTGTTAAAACAATCATTTTTATTGCTTGAAAAATGGTACAATACACAAATGTGTTAAAATTGGCAACAATGACAACTACAAACCTAATATATTCTGTCAATTTATTCTCGTTTAAATCGAACTTTTATTTTGACGGGTTGCCGTGACTTCAGTCTCTGTGTTCATGATATGACACGCGCCCCCGTCATTCACACAGAGATGCAAAACATGGAAGAGTAATATTTAAATAGTATTTAATATACACAGACACTCGTATATATTCGGCTACAGTCTGGAGCCCTGCGTGACGCGACTGAACGCAGCTGCGGGACCGAATATAGTCTACTTGTGAGTCGATACTATACAGATACTTAAAGGGAGGGTGAAATGCTGTTTCATGCATACTGAGCTTTTTACACTGTTAAAGACTTGGATTCCCATCCTAAACATAGACAAAGTTTCAAAAACTAATGTTGGACGTTTGATGGAGTATTTCTGTGTTAAAAATACTCCTTCCGGTTTCTCACAAGTTTCGGAATTTTTTTTCGAGTATGGGTCGGCTTGACGTTAATAGAGCGGAAGGTCCTTGTATGGGCCGTACGGGCTCTTCTCCCGGTAGGGTGCGCGTGACTAGAGCGAGAGAGGAAATGCACGCCCGTAAACACTCGCTCAGCTGAAGATCCACTCGTTCGTGAACACTTATGTCGTTATAGTACGCGTCGCGCTCCACTTTATTCCTATGGGTGACGTCGAGCGACTTCAACGCTTCAGCACAGCATTCCGGGAAGGCAGCGCTGCATTTGAACCGATTTGAATGCAGAAATGACGGGAAGCTTCACAACATCGCTTCAGTCGCGTCTCAAAAGTGGATCTCCACCGTTCACTGCTGTCAGGACTTCACCAAATCATACCAAAGGAGTGTGTTTTTGACGGAGCGGTCCCAGCGATAAAGGTTCGGTCCTGCTTTGGAAGCAGCCGGTGAGTAAAACTGCTTCAAATGTCTGTGCTGTTGGCGATCGTCGCGTGAGTAAACATCAGTAAACGACACGATCGCGTGCTTCGTCATTCAAATGCACTAACGGTTACTTCATTGCTGTTCTCTGTTTAACGTTACACTAGTCTGACGTGCAAAACCGTTTTGCTTGCTACTGCTTAGGTCTAGTCCATAAACCGAATCATGTCCTCATAAACTGCTTTTATTATTGAAATTTTCGTAAGGGGATCATGGTTCTGTGTAATAACAAACTGTAATAATCTATCGTCTCACATGGCTACCTAAACTAACACGAGTCAGAACATTGCATCGGATTCTGAGGTAAAACTTTTGCCGTCTTAAAGGGTTACTTCAGCGATTAGCATATGGCTTTGTATCAGTAGAAACCCTGGAATATTTTCAAATTATTGTGCTTTCCCCCCTCATATCTCCCTGAGACAAGAGATTTATGCATTTTATTTCTGGAAAAATTCCTCCTATGATGCAAATTGACGATTTTTGCATCATAGGAGGAATGTTTGCCCAAAGGCTAAAGACTACAGCCAGCAGAGGGAGCCATTTCCGCATGTTTTGAATCCGCGCGTGGGGGATGGAGATCACACTCAGCTTGCAGGGAGAGCTCAGCTCAGCTACAGGCACTCATTTAAACGGAGATATGGTGAGCAATGTAAGTCTTTTAACTTCTCAAATTAATTTCTATGAAAGTTAAGCTTGCAAAGGCATGAACTGAAACGCGCCAGACTGAACTCGCGTTGTGAATGTATGCCGCGAGTGTAGTCGCGATTACCTCAGCTCTCATCATGAGAGCTCATCAGCTCATTTATCTCACTCCTGCAGTTAGTGCTCAGTGCTGTGAGACTCACGCGGTGACTCGCTCATTATATTGAACAGGCACGTTCAGTTTTTAATTGTAGTGTCTTCTCTAACTCAGTCGCACTAATCAAGTTGGTGGCGTTGGGAATGGCCTCACATGGCAGCGATGCATTCTGGGAATTGTAGTCTTTCATCCTCATGGGACAAAAATACATTTTCTGTCTTTTCTCAGTCGAGAAGACACCAAATTCAAAAATAATTTCACATTTCTACTGCATTGATGACCCAGTTTAAATACAGATTCATCTTCCCAGTGCTGAAGTACCCCTTTAACATCATGTAAGCTTAAGAATTGTTGTCGCAAAGAAGAAAAAAACTATAATTATGTTAATTAAAATGATTATTAATGAAAATATATGAACTTATCCTAAAACATCTGCAACCAGTGGCTTTGCCTTTTGCATTGTCCTTTCAAAATGACAGTTTGGGAGCGAATTTAAATGAATCAAGGCGGGAAGCACGGGAAACAACCAAGCGCTGGGTAGAATCAACCAAGCATTGTGACCCAGCAGGTTTAACCCAACGACTGGAAATTTGAAACTACCCAATGGTGTTTAAAATGTGATTTTAAAAAATTACCCAAAAATTACCCAACAGTCTTAACGCAGCATTTTGGGTTAAAAAATAACCCAGCATTATTTAGAGTGTTAAATGGTAAATGGACTGCATTTATATAGCGCTTTTATCCAAAGCGCTTTACATTTTGCCTCACATTCACCCATTCATACACCGACGGTGGTGTCAGCCATGTAAGGCACCATCCAGCTCGTCGGGAGTAGCTGGGGTTAGGTGTCTTGCTCATGGACACTTCGACACTTGGTCAGGTGGAACCACCAACCTTCCGGTTTGTAGACAACCTACATGAACCACTGAGCCACTGCCGCCCGCTGAGTGTTGACGCACATGGGGAGCAAAGGCTGGCCTGTGTGGTCCAATCAAACAGACTTGTAGCGCTAATTGCTCATGAAGTTAATGCTGGTTCTGATAGAAAGGTGTCAGAATACACAGTGCATCTCAGTTTGTTGCATATGGGGAAGCATAGCCGCAGACCAGTCAGGGTGCCAATGCTGACCCCTGACCACCAACGAAAGTGCCGGCATGTGAGAATCAGAACTGGACCACGGAGCAATGAAAGACGGTTTGGTCAAGATAAATCCTTTCATCTTACCACTGGAGCTTCCAGTTAGCCAAGTTTCAAATGATTATTAAACAGCAAGCACAAACTATTCAAATGTGGCAGCTCAGTGTCCAAATTCATTCGCTGGTTTTCATTCACTCCTTCAAGAGGACTCTATTAGTGGATTAATGTAGGGAATAGTAAATGACGGTATAGCGGGTGATTTCAAACACAGCCAGGGTGATACTTAACTTCCGGGTGTGCCTATACAGTCATGTGGAAAAAGGACACCCTACTGAATTATGGGAGAACTCTTCCTCTCTCTGAAAAGAACATGGCAGCACAGCTTAGGTTTGCATCCAAACAAACCACAAAACTTCTGGAACAATCTCGGACAGACAAGACCAAAGTGGAGATGTTTGGACATAATGCACTGCGCCAAGTTCGGCGAAAACCAAACACAGGATATCGGCACAAACAGCTCATAAACTGTCAAGCATGCTGGTGGAGGGGTGATGATTGTTGGCTTGTTTTGCAGCCACAGGACTTTGGCACATCACAGTCATTGAGTCAACCATCAACTCCTCTTTATACCAAAGTATTCTAGAGTCAAATGTGAGGCCATCTGTCAGACAGCTAAAGCTTGGCTGAAATTGAGTCATGCAACAGGACAATGATCCCAAGAACACCAGCAAATCTACAACATGATGGCTGAAAACAAAAAGAATCACCGACCCAGTCAAAGTCCAGTCCTCAACCTGTCTGAAATGTTGCGGCAGGACCTTAAGATAGTTCTTCATAAACAAATGCCCACAAACCTCAATGAACTGAAAGAAGAACTGTAACTGTAAAGAAGACGGGGCCAAAATTTCTCCAGAATGATCCAAGAGACGGATACTTTCATACAGAAAGTGAAGTGACGTGTGGCCAAGTATGGTGATCCATACTTGGAATTTGTGCTCTGCATTTAACCCATCCAAGTGCACACACAGTAGTGAACACACACACACACACACACACACACACACACATGTTGGTCTATGTTGTTTACAGGGACTCTCCATAGGCGTAATGGTTTTTATACCGTACAAACCGTATTTTCTATCCCCTTACACTGCCCCTGCCCCTAAACCTACCCATCACAGGAAACATTCTGCATTTTTACTTTCTCAAAAAAACATCATTTAGTATGTTTTTAAGGCCATTTGAATTATGAGGACATTTGATATGTCCTCATAAACCACATTTATAGTGTAATACCAGTGTAATACCCATGTAGTTATACAAATTTGTGTCCTCATAAACCACATAAACAGGCTCACACACACACACACACACACACACACACACACACACACACACACACACACACACACACACACACACACACACACACACACACACACACACACACACACACACGTGGTATTGAGGGTGGAGGAGTGCGCTGGTTATTCACCCCCTCACCGACAATTCCTACCGGACCAGAGACTCAAACCCGCAATCTCTAACCATTAGGCCACAACGGCTCTATGTCAATTAATTAATGAAAGCAATGTGAACTTTATTGTTAACTTAATAAAATGGTTCCTTTAACTTACTGCTCTGAAAGTGGCTTTACAAGCAACTGAATCATTGGGCGTTCTTAGTTTGTCACATATAGCGTCTCCATTTTTGCTTTATTTTTGTAAATACTGACATGTCATTATTGTTGTTTATCTTATTAAGTTGTATTTTTATAAAACCTGCTATGATTTTTATTATGTTCTGATATGTAAAACCATACAATTCTAAAGGGTGTCCTTTCTTTTTCACATGACTGTATGACCTCACTTGCTGCAAGTCATGTCGGAAAGATTATATTTATGAGTTGAACACACATGGACACTACCACAAATCGTAAATATGAGTGGGAAGCTTGGGATTTTCTTTAAGACTCCGGTTTATGAGTTTGGGGCTTGTCGTCAAAATAAGCTCATTGTCTACAAAAAAGAAAAAGAAAAATGGCACTGCAGCATGGTATAATATGTAACCAACATAACATCGGCTTCATTAGGGGGGGGGGGGGGGGGGGACGACACTCAGTTTCAGTCAATCTCATGTCAATCTTGAGTACCTATAGAGTAGTATTGCATCCTTCATATCTCCGAAAAGTCTTTAGTTTTATTATATTTATAAAAGAAATATAGGCTGTACCGAGTCTTTCCGGAAAAAACCGAGCGCCTGGAGGCGTATCGAGTGGGCGGAGCTAAAGAATGACGAGCGCGAACAAAACGGTGACGTCCTCAAGCGTGGAGTAACCCATGGCTCTCTCAGCTAATAGATATTAGCCTAGAAATCTAGACGCACCCTAGCGGCAGCAAATTTAATCTGCCCGCGAGTGTCGTCTAGGAACTCTCAATACCCTTCTGAGCTGTATTCCTCTCAATCTGGACGGGCCAATCACGTCGTGTATAGAGTCGGAGGGCGGGGCCATAATGACGACGGCCGAGTTGCATTTGCGTGCTTCTAGTAAACACAGAAACTGGCAAACGGCGGTCTTTCGAATCAGCTTTGACCGCGACTCTGGAAGACTTGGAGTTAAGCTTTTCTCTGAGAAAAGAACAAAGAACGGCACTGAAGTCATTCTTAAAAAGGGAAGATGTGTTCAGAGTTTTGCCGACTGGATACGGCGAATGTTTAATCTATCAACAAGCTCTGCTTCACCTTCGTTGCTCTGGTTGGTGTAGCGCTATCCTATCGCGTGCAGAGGGAGTTTGAAAGACAACCGTTTATCCGCCCCTCGGATTGAGCTGCCAATGGTGAGTTTCCAGACCAAACATCCTGATGTGGGTCTGGCTTGTCAGGCTAAATAGATATATGATCCAGAATCAAATCTGAGGCTGAAATAAATTAAACAGGAGAAACAGCAACATCAGGACGTCCGTCTCTGTGGTATGTACTGTATTTAGTGACCTGTCAACATTTGTGTGTCTTTACTCGCAGTTTATGAGGACATGATTCGGTTTATGGACTATTGTATGCGACTAAACCTTAGCAGTAGTAAGCAAAACGGTTTTGCACGTCAGACTAGTGTAACGTTATACATAGAACAACAATGGAGTAACCGTTAGCGCATTTAAATGACGAAGCACGCGATCGTGTCGTTTACTGATGTTTACTCACGCGACGATAGCCAACAGCACAGACATTTGAAGCAGTTTTACTCACCGGCTGCTTCCAAAGCAGGACCGAACTTTATCGCTGGGACCGCTCCGTCAAAAACACACTTCTTTGGTATGATTTGGTGAAGTCCTGTGACAGCAGTGGCATGGAAATCCACTTTGCGACGCGACTGAAGCGATGTTGTGAAGCTTCCCGTAATTTCTGCGTTTAAATCGGTTCAAATGCAGCGCTGCCTTCCCGAAATGCTGTGCTGAAGCGTTGAAGTCACTCGACGTCACCCATAGGAATCAAGTGGAGCGCGACGCGTACTATAATGATGACTGGATCTGCAGCTGAGAGCAGTGTTTACGGCCGTGCATTTCCTCTCTCCCTCTAGTTACGCGCGCGCGCACCCTACCGGGAGAAGAGCCCATATGGCCCATACAAGGACCTTCCGCTCTTATTAACGTCAAGCCGACCCATACTCGAAAAAAAACTCTCCGAAACTTGTGAGAAACCGGAAGGAGTATTTTTGACACAGAAATACTCCATCAAACGTCCAACATTAGTTTTTGAAACTTTGTCTATGTTTAGGATGGGAATCCAAGTCTTTAACAGTGTAAAAAGCTCAGTATGCATGAAACAGCATTTCACCCCCCCCCCCTTTAAATAATTAACATAAATAAGCAAAATACACCTGATGCACGTTTTGTTCTTCATTTTAGTAGTTTAAAAACCTTTTTGTGTAGCTAGACACCTGGAGAGTGTACACTACCATCTTGACAAAAGTGACTTCGCAACTGTCTGCATCCAAGCCTTAGATCACCAAGTGCAATGCAAAGTGTTGGATGGAGTGGTGTAAAGCAGTGGTTCCCAAACCTGTCCTGGAGGACCCCCAGCACTGCACATTTTGTATGTCACCCTAATCAGACACACCCACTTCAGGTCTTGCCATCTCTACTAATGAGCTGATGAGTTGGATCAGGTGTGTCTGATGAGGGAAACATGCAAAATGTGCAGTGCTGGGGGTCCTCCAGGACAGGTTTGGGAACCACTGGTGTAAAGGACACAGACTCTACTGCAGTGGAGACGTGTTCTCTGGAGTGACCTATCATGCTTTTCTGTGTGGAAATCCAATGTATGAGTCTGAGTTCGGCGGTTGCCAGGAGAATGGTACTTGTCTGACTGCATTGTGTCAAATGTAAAGTTTGGTGGAGGGGGGATTATTGTGTGTGTTTTTTTCAGGGGTTGGGCTTGGCCCCAAAATTCCTGTGAAATGAACATTTAATGCTTCAGCATACCAACACATTTTAGACAATTTCATGCTCCCAACTTTTAGGGTAAGAGTTTGGGGATGACCTCTTTCTGTTCCAACATGACTGCGCACCAGTGCACAAAGCGTCGGTCCATAAAGACACGGATGAGCGAGTTTGGTGTGGAGGAACTAGACTGGCCTGCACAGAGTCCTGACCTCAACCTGATAGATCACCTTTGGGATGAATTAGAGCGGAGACTGAGAGCCAGGACTTCTCGTCCAACATCAGTGCCTGACCTCACAAACGCGCTTCTAGAAGAATGGTCAAAAATCCCCATAAACACACTCCTAAACCTTGAGGAAAGCCTTCCCAGAAGAGTTATAGCTGCAAAGGGTTGGCCAACTCCATATTAAACCGAATGGATTAAGAATGGGAAATGTCATGAAAGTTAATTTGCATGTAAAGGCGTCCAAAAACATTTGGCAATATAGTGTATGTATGGGTTTGTATATAGGTATCAGCAGGGAGGGGGTGTCATATAATGAATGTGTGTGAATTTGACTTGAATAGGACGTGAGCACGAATCAGCAAAGCTAATGAGAGCTTGAGCAAAAATAATGCGTTCTCGTTGCACAGCCTCGGGCCTCAGAGTCCCTGACAGCAGCACAGCATGCTTTATGTTCACAATGCTCATGATATATGAAGACCGTACATCGAAACGAACGGACGTGCTCACAGTGTTCGGTTTCACTTACACACGCTTAGAAAAGTCAAGAGGGTTATGAGAGCCTTATGTCATCGCCAGAACACAACATCTGGTCCCCTCTAAAAGTTTTAGAAGTTGCAATTGAATAATGACATTCCTCTGGTGGTTTTCAGAGAGGATAATTACGCAACTCATTTTTTAGCATCGTCATATATTGCGTTCAGTGTTCACTGGGCCAACGAGGCCCTTGTACATGCGGTAGGAGCAGACAGCGGCGTGCGCGTTTCCACATTATGCATTCATCTCCAACAGGGACAAACATCTGATGTTCCTTATGTGGACAAATGTACAATGCATTTACACTTTTTCCATCTAAAAGTATCCGTCTATGCCCTTCCATAACCCTCTTTTACCCGCAAACACAGTCAGTCTGTAAAAATAATAGCCCTCTAAAAATGTGTTTCCAGCGCGGGGAACCGAAGCATTCTGAGGTAATCAAATAAAACTGCCCTCAAACCTTTTAATAAAACATGGCCGTGTAGGGACACTCTTTTTTCAAGATTAATGGCAAAAAGAGGATTCTTTTTTCTCCCACTCGTTCCTTTTATTTCTCAATAATTCATTTGCGGAGGGACGGAACTAACAGTTTGTGTTTATGTGCGGTATTGGCTGAAAGAGCCGTCGCTGAGAGGATGAAAAATCCGCCGTGCCGCCGAACATCCCACTTTTTCCTTTGGCCCTTAATTAGCGTTCACTCTTAAAAGGCCTGACGGTTCCAATATCACAGCTACTTTTAATATCTCTGGCCCAGTCGCTCATGTAATTACTGAACAGGGTTGGATAAGGATACAGTACTTTGGCCATTTTTATAACACAGTTATTCTGTTTCGTTTTATGTTTTTTTTTGGAGAGGTTTCCACTCTGGAGAATTTAAATGAATAAAGCGCTGCGTAAACTGGAAGCTGATTAATATGCTCATTGAAACATTAAAAGCCTTATAGCCTTGTAAACCCACCTTGCAAACAGCTTTATTGGCTTAAGATATTACATTTTTACTTGTTTGGGTTATTTATGTATTTATTTAATTTCCGGGTGCACTCAGTATATTGAATGCAGCAGTATAACCCGAAGCACTTCAGAACACTACTTTACAATGCAGGCATTATGCACAGCTTTCCCATCTACCACAGCAGCTGCAATAAAAAGTCAACAAATACTAAGTCCTGGGGTGTAAAATAAACATGTAAATTCTTAATTTATGGCATGATTTGTCACAACGCTTAACTGGCGTGAAGTGGTACGGCCGTGGCCTCCATTGATTGGGGCAGGCATTAAAAGATTAAAAGGTTTATCATCTGTCTGCGTTGTTGATGGCAGTCTCGAGTCATTAGCGCCATTAGCATTAAGCCTATCCCATCAATAACAGCCTGGGTGAGTGATCTGGCTCCCCGAGAGAGTGATCTGGGGCGGGGGGCAGTGCTGCCAGCTTAGCCCGCGCTCTTCTGGCGTCCCTGATCTGCTTGGGTAGGTTTGTCCAGGAAGATGAGTGAGCTACAGATAGAGATGAGGCAACCTTCTGTCAGAGTCTCGTGGCGATTATAGAGATTTTGCTACATTTAAATCACAGTATGTAAATTTAGTAGCACAGCACCACTCAAAAGTTATTTTTATACTAATAATAACTACATCGTGATATACACCGATCAGACTTAACATTATGACCACTGACACAGGTGAAGTGAATAACACTGATTATCTCTTTATCACATCACCTGTAAGTGGGTGGGATATATTAGGCAGTTGATGTGTTAGAAGCAGAAAAAATGGCCAAGTGTAAGGATTTAAACGAGTTTGACAAGCGCCAAATTGTGATGGCTAGACGACTGGGTCAGAGCATCTCCAAAACTGCAGCTCTTGTGGGGTGTTCCCGGTCTGCAGTGGTCAGTATCTATCAAAAGTGCTCCAAGGAAGGAACAGTGGAGAACCGGAGACAGGGTCATGGGCGGACAAGGCTCATTGATGCACGTGGGGAGTGAAGGCTGGCTCGTGTGGTCCGATCAAACAGAAGAGCTGCTGCAGCTTAGATTTCTCGAGAAGTTAATGCTGGTTCTGATAGAAAGGTGTCAGAATACACAGCATCTCAGTTTGTTGTGTATGGGGCTGAATAGACGCAGACCAGTCAGGGTGCCCATGCTGACCCTTGACCCTGCCAAAAGCACCAATAGTAGCACGTGAGCATCAGAACTGGACCACAGAGCAATGAAAGAAGGTGGCCTGGTCTGCTTTTACATCACGTTAATGGCCAAGTGCATGTGCATCACTTACCTGGGGAACACATGGCCCCAGGATGTACTATGGGGAGAAGGGTAGCCGACAGAGGCAGTGTGATGCTTTGGGCAATGCGCTGCTGGGAAACCTTGGGTCCTGCCATCCATGTGGGTGTTACTTTGACACGTAACACCTACCTCAGCATAATTGCAGACCATTTAGACACTTGGACACTTTCATGGAAACAGTATTCCCAGCTGGCTGCCACAAAGCAATGGTTTGAGGAGCACAACAACAAGTTAGAGGTGTGTATATATATATATACAGGGAGTGCAGAATTATTAGGCAAATGAGTATTTTGACCACATCATCCTCGTTATGCATGTTGTCTTACTCCAAGCTGTATAGGCTGGAAAGCCTACTACCAGTTAAGCATATTAGGTGATGTGCATCTCTGTAAGGAGAAGGGGTGTGGTCTAATGACATCAACACCTTATATCAGGTGTGCATAATTATTAGGCAACTTCCTTTCCTTTGGCAAAATGGGTCAAAAGAAGGACTTGACAGGCTCAGATGCAGCAGTCTTAAAATAGCCAAGCTTCTGAAGCGTGATCATCGAACAATCAAGTGTTTCATTCAAAATAGTCAACAGGGTCACAAGAAGCGTGTGGAAAAACCAAGGCGCAAAATAACTGCCCGTGAACTGAGAAAAGTCAAGCGTGCAGCTGCCAAGATGCCACTTGCCACCAGTTTGGCCATATTTCAGAGCTGCAACATCACTGGAGTGCCCAAAAGCACAAGGTGTGCAATACTCAGAGACATGGCCAAGGTAAGAAAGGCAGAAAGTCGACCACCACTGAACAAGACACACAAGCTGAAACGTCAAGACTGGGCCAAGAAATATCTCAAGACTGATTTTTCTAAGGTTTTATGGACTGATGAAATGAGAGTGAGTCTTGATGGGCCAGATGGATGGGCCCGTGGCTGGATTGGTAAAGGGCAGAGAGCTCCAGTCCGACTCAGACGCCAGCAAGGTGGAGGTGGAGTACTGGTTTGGGCTGGTATCATCAAAGATGAGCTTGTGGGGCCTTTTGGGGTTGAGGATGGAGTCAAGCTCAACTCCCAGTCCTACTGCCAGTTTCTGAAGAAGACACCTTCTTCAAGCAGTGGTACAGGAAAAGTCTGCATCCTTCAAGAAAAACATGATTTTCATGCAGGAAAATGCTCCATCACACTCCAAGTACTCCACAGCGTGGCTGGCAAGAAAGGGTATAAAAGAAGAAAATCTAATGATATGGCCTCCTTGTTCACCTGATCTGAACCCCATTGAGAACCTGTGGTCCATCATTAAATGTGCGATTTACAAGGAGGGAAAACAGTACACCTCTCTGAACAGTGTCTGGGAGGCTGTGGTTGCTGCTGCACGCAATGTTGATGGTGAACAGATCAAAACACTGACAGAATCCATGGATGGCAGGCTTTTGAGTGTCCTTGCAAAGAAAGGTGGCTATATTGGTCACTGATTTGTTTTTGTTTGGTTTTTGAATGTCAGAAATGTATATTTGTGAATGTTGAGATGTTATATTGGTTTCACTGGTAAAAATAAATAATTGAAATGGGTATAAATTTGTTTTTTGTTAAGTTGCCTAATAATTATGCACAGTAATAGTCACCTGCACACACAGATATCCCCCTAAAATAGCTAAAACTAAAAACTAAAACTTCCAAAAATATTCAGCTTTGATATTAATGAGTTTTTTGTGTTCATTGAGAACATGGTTGTTGTTCAATAATAAAATGAATCCTCAAAAATACAACTTGCCTAATAATTCTGCACTCCCTGTATATATATATATATATATATATATATATATATATATATATATATATATATATATATATATATATATATATATATATATATATATATAAAATCTTGAAATTAGTTTTTGGTTATATTTCCTAGCTCTAAATAAGTCTAAACTTTAAAACACATACTGTTTGATATAGATGTATATACATGTTGACAGCGATTGGAGTCATTTTGCGTTGCAGTGCAGAGTCTGTGGTGTCTTTTCCAGTATCTCAGCATCAGCATGTGTTCACTCTGCTGTCACCATGGTGGGTTTCCTTACAGTAACAGTGGGCAATGAGTTGTGTCAGTGTGTCGATATGAGTGCACTTGACACCCACCACACTGGCTCCAGAGCTTCCCACTGACGATCTCATCGCAGTGAACGTCTATCACCGTGAGTGCTGCTGTCAGTCAGTGTCTCTGCCGTGAATGGCTTGCAGATATAGAAACACATGTACTGTACAAGTGCACAAACTGACCACAAGCACTTCACACAGGGTATTTTAAACGTAACTAGGCCATCAGGCCCACACAGAAGCTGCACACTGTTTGGAACAGGATTTTGGACCAGTGAGATTTCACTGGGTAAGGCTACCTAGAATGACACTGCAGAAATAACATTAAGACCGCATCCAAAACTGCATATTTCCCTACTTTAGGTAAAAGAGTAGGTAAAAATTACCCAAATGACCTACAACATCCAGAGAGATTCTAAATATGATGGACATAGGGGCGCCAGTTGGGTATGGTAGGGTATGGTGACTGACATACCGTGGCTGCCTCATCAGATCAATGCAAGAAATGTGTTTTTATTGCAGAATTAACAAAGTTATATTACCACATGTAACATATAATTAGAAATTATACAAATATTCTCAAATATTCTTCTTCTCTGAAATGAAGTGCTTATAAATGAGAACCTAAACATGCTCACAAACTCATGAAACTTTCCACATGCGCCACAAGTGGTAAAATGTATGTCTGATATGGGTTTCAGAATTAGGCATGGCAAAATGACTTGATAGCGGCACCTACAAAATTTCAACGAAGTGTCAATCGTGCTATGTTTCACATACAGGTATAACTTTGGGTACACACTTAACAGCCCAATACTTACAATATAACTCCCGGGGAGCAAAATCTGAAAACCCAACAGGATTTGAGATATTTCAACAATTTTGCTGTTTTTGCCATTTCCAGACGTTGTACTTTTACAAACTTCTCCTAGAGATTTTATCAGATAAACATCATATTTTGCAGTCTAATCTAAAGGCCTTGGAGATATTAAATCACGTAGCTCTTGAGTTTTCCCTGAAGAGCATGTCCGTGGCAGTCTGACAACTCTGGCATACAATGTCCTATATGCCCTAAACATCCTGTTTGATAAGTGTCCTGGCCTGAAGACATCTACACAGCAAAGACATTCAGTTACAGTCATAGCGCCACCTGCGGGTAACAGAAAATGTGGCAAATACAACTGAGTAAAGTAATCATCCTATTTTTTATATACTTAAATAAATATTGCCCACATGCTCTGTTTTGCTAAAGCCACCGGGGGGAAGTGGCACGGGTACGAGGGCCCTTTCATTGCTGCTTGCAGCTCTAATTTGTTAATTTGTTTAATTTTCTGAGTTTGTAAAGGTGCCCATTTGCAACAAGCTTTTGCAGCTTTGAGCATTGTAGCCAATCACAGGGATTTCTGTTGAAAATAATGACCAATCAGACGTGTTTAAGTTACCGGTAGTGAGAATCTGCTCAGTATTGCTCAAAATGCTGAATTTGTGTTTATCGCAAGTTCACTAAGTTTTGCACGCGCATATATTAATAAAAATTTTTTTTTTAAATTAAATAAATACATTTTAATAATTATCTCATTATAACAAACAAAGCGTAGACACAATGTAAATAAAAGATTCATTGTGCAGTTTTGAGATTCATTTATCTTGGAGTTTTCGCACTTTTGTGAGTTTCTGACAGCTTCAGTGATTATAACATTTTCATATAAATTTTCATATCTAAATTCATTTTCACAAAAAAAGAGAAACATTTTTGTTTTTCATTAGACTTTTTAACTTTTCCTACACACTTCTGTATAAAAAATTACAATAGATGTTTGCGAATGTTTTAGTTTTACAAATGCTGATAATCCTTGAAGGATGAAAAAAAAAAGTTTTGGAAACCACATAAAAAAATAATATGTAAATTTGATAATATTTAGACTTTTGAGCTTTGAAGTGCTGAAAGTGACTGTCATGTGGGGGGAGTAAGATTAGATGACGTCAAGTCTGCCATACCTTGGCTTTTGATGAATTGACGCCAATCTGGCTGGAGAAAAGCGTAACTGACACATCATACACAGCATCTTTAAATTCAAATTTAATTCCATTCAAATTGACCAAAACCAAAATCAAACATTGTTGAGAGACACACACATAAAATAGGATCGAAGATACTTTGTTTATAGTTGATGTTTCAGTATCAGGTCTGTCTTTTTGTAGTTTTAAAGCTTGAATAAAGCCTTGACTACATATAGAAATTTGTTTTCATACACCAAGCTGCAAACTAGGGATGAACGATTTATTGACCGACACTGATAAGCAGATAATTATTTGAATGCTATAGCTAATAACTGACAAATAAAAGATATTTATTTTAAATTGAAACAAATTTATGCAAAAATTCAAAACAAAAAAAATACAACTCAATTTTAAACGCTACAAGAATTTAGCCATCCCTTAAGGCAATTAGTAATAATTAAAATTATAGACAGATTCATTTAGAGATCTGATTAAAAATATTTATTTAACAGTATTATAACATTAAAAGCATAATTAATTGCTAGATGAAAGCAAGGGTTATCAAAATACACAGAAATGCGCAATACACAAAAAGATCGCATGCACAATCTCTAGCCTGGTGCACAATCCTCTTTGACAGATTTCACTCATAACAGCAGCTGAAAGCTTTCTCAAATAAACCCTAATATTTAATAAACAAAAATAAAAGTTGAAGAACTTGAATGAAAGACTTTCAAATTCTGTAGAAAGCTGAGGGATAATTCTGTGGGCACAGATTCCCGTGCTGGGCAACACATCAGTTTAATTACATCCTATCCTTAGCTCTTTCATATCCGTAAGACAAGTCAAATGTAACATGTCAGCACATAAAACAAGAACAGATGAAAGATTGAATCTGCAGTGGATAAGTGGGTCAGTTGATTGTCAATACCTGTAGGTCAGCCATTTTGGCTCTTCAGCTGACTGTCAGTGCCAGAGGGTTGAAGTATTTTGGCTCTAGAGCTCGTCGTGAATTGCAGGGCCGTCAGTGTGGTCCAGAGCACCTATCATGAGCAATGCACCAGTGCTGTTGTCCTTGACTAGTAAAATGAAGGAATGATCTGCATAGAAGATTTTTGGCTTCTCCACGTCCTCGTCCTCATGCATACCGTCAATGCTGCCAGAGTCAGGGGCCAGTTCAAGGGACGCCCAGTGCAGCATGGCTCCCAGGTGGAGCTTGCCCCGTCCCATGCTTGATGCGTTGGAGAAATCAGCTGATGTCTCGTTCCACGCGTCTACTAGGCCCAAAGTGGCCAGCTGCTTCTGGGTGAGAGTAAGGAGGAAACAAGAGAAAAGGAGGGGGTAAAAAAAAGAAAACAGAAAGAATTTAATGCATTTCTATACTGATTGATGACAGATTCAAAAGGCAGGTGAACACTAGACCACACAATCGTCCTCTGCTCCAAATGACTAAGAAGGTGCGAATCAATTATGCAGCCTACATAAAATAAGAGCACCAATATGAGCCTATAGAGACCTAAAATTCATGGTCCTTTATGACTCCCAATAGTGAAAAAAAAAAACACAGCAGCCCTCTTCAGGCAGGTAAAAAGGACAAATGAAAGCAAAACATAAAGAGTGTCACTGTAAATCAATAATGTTTCAAAAATCTGGTTGTTTCCCCTCTTCATTGCCTCCCCTTTATTTTAAAGGCATGACAGATGCCCTTGTTGGCAGTGCGGGCGGTACAAAGCATGCGACAGGAGCTGAAGACGGTGGCCGGGGGAGAGCTCCTTATGAATAATTTAAAAAAGATCTCTCTGACCTCGGCCCGCTTTTGTTTTCCTTTCAGATATGAATTTGGCAGAAAGATGCTCGCTGACAGGTAGTTTATATTCCCCCTGGATGAGATCCTGGATAAACGACAGTTACCCACATAGGGAGGGAGAGAGAGAGAGACTGCGAGAGAGATGGTGGAACGAGGAAGAGGAGATAATAAGTGAACTGCAGTGGGAAGATTGAGAGACACCCAACTTGTTTGTGAAAGCTGAGACCGAATGGCAAGTGCTTTAACTGAATGATTAAGCACTCTCGCCTAAATGACTATTGTAATTAAAGCAGAGCGCATGCACACTCTATCTTGTTGCAAAAATGATGCGAGCTCACTGGAAATGGCTGAGTTGGTGTGCTAGTTAGGTTTGCACTAAACTCAGAATTAAAGAATTGGCTCCAAATCAGTGAAAGAATTGGGATTCTGACTGAACAGTCCTCATCTGACAGGAAGCTGAATTGGAATTAGAATCGGAATGACAGGAAGGCAGTTCAAATAAAATCAACACATTTGTACATTCTGGGAAGAGAAGTGTTTTTTCACCCTGGTTTGCAAAAGGTAATTTATTAAATATGATGCTATACTTAAGATCTGTTTATAGGCCTTAAAAACATTAAATAATTAAAACAAGGATTTGCCAACTTTGCTTTTCTAGATAAAAATTACATTTCTTAGTGTAGCATTTTAGTCTCGGAAGAAGGAGGTGTGAACCGGTGAATGATCAACAAAGTTTAATCCAAAAATACACAAACAACAAACCGAAAGTAAAGCGGCAGCCCCTCATGGACAACTGCCCCTAAAACATTATCAAAACAAAGTCCATGCCTGGTCTTCTCTCGACTTGTGGCAGTTCATTAGCACTCACTCCACCGGCCTAGCTCTGTTCCCACAGCTCTCGGCTTCTCATACTCCCATTTCCCCTTGCAAGCCGGTGGGTACCCCTCGGTGGACGGCCCACTAACTCCTCTGACAGCTGGTGGATGGCGACGGGTCCTCTGGCTTCGGCAGTCAGCAGCGAGTCCCCATCATGGTGGACGACTGCAGTCTCCAGCCTCAGGCAAATGGCTATGGCGGCGACTCTGCTCCCTCTCAGACAGCAGCCGTCCCTCCAACCCAAATGGATTGGAGCGAGTTTTCGGTCCTCTCTGCAAGTCACTCCAGCCCACCGTCTTGACTGTCCATTATGGCAGACTCTGCTCAGCTCGATGGCACCGCGTATTTCCCACAGTGGTGAGGGGTCTATGACAGCGTGTCTCCAGACTGGGTAAACCCAGCCTGATCTGCCAGCGGTTTGATTTTGCCCGACAACTCACTCTGGAAACCTGTACATTCCTTTTTTCTACTGCTTCTGTTACACTTTAGCGGGAAGCAATCACAGACTGGCTTATCCAACTGTTGCGCTATTGGCGGTTTAACACGAAGACAGATAGAGAAGTGATGGGTCATTGCCTGTTGATCACGCCTCTTGTGGTCTGATTGGTTGAAGGACTATCCAATTGCCTACAGATTTCATTCAAAAAATGCTCATTGATCACGCCTCTTGTGCAGTAGAAATTTATTTTCTCCCCAGCAGACTCCCCAGACCAATGTTCAATCTTAAAGTGAGCTTAATTAAATTGAGCACCAATGTAGCAAAGTTAAGGCTCAGGAAAGGACTCAGGAACTGGTGAATGATCAACGTTTAATCCAAAAAATAAACAATAAGAAACCCCCTCACGGATGACTGCCACCTAAATATATACAAAACACAAAGTAAAGTCCAGGGCTCTTTTCCTCCCGGAGCTCACTAGCACCCGCACCTCCAGCCTCGCTCTGTTCCCACGACTGTTGTCCCCGCCCTGCTTGCCACACTTATATTTTACTTCCTTACATTCAATCTTGAATTGCAATCAAAAAGTGTGTGTGCATATTAGGAGTGTCCTCAACTAAGGATTTACACATTCAAATCAGAATTTTCGAATCTCTCTATGTTCGACCGATAGTCGAATCATCTGTGTGTGTGTAAACCATAGACCGGAAAAAAACAAACTGTATAAACGGGTTGGGAAGGGCAGGACACTAGTCAGCAGGAGGCTAAGACTATTTTTATTTTACTTTACACACGGCACACAGCCACTACTTTTAATAAAGTGATCAAAACTAGGCTACACTACACATTCGTAAATTAACCGTTCTCTCATAACATTTAAAAACCGCGATCGAAACACAGAACATCACAAATATATAAAAGAACATTTTGATAAATAAACCTAAAAAATACCTGCCTAGAGAGGAAAAGAACACTTTGAGTGCGTTTATATGCACGTTCTTAAGCCGATTGTGCCTAAAGGGGGTCGCACACCGGACTGAAGCTCAGCGCCGTGTCTCGGGAAATGTTATCTCACTTTAGGCAGACGTGAACATTACATACGTGTGAGCTCAATTTTGAAACGACTTCTGAAAGAAGAGCTGCACGATGAGTGTATCTTGTAGCACAGGGTGAAATCAGTATGTACATTCACGATTTGAGGGAAATATACATTTAATCGCCGCGGACAGGCGTCCAATGCCGCCGTCGGTGTATATGTGTTCGAATTTTAAAGGCGCGGCGCATCCGGTGCAAAGCTTAGTGCCCTTAAAGGGGCGATCGCTCAGCGCCGCGACACGTCTTTATAACACTAATATTGAGCACCCCCATATTGCCAAAATGGTATGATCCTCGTTTCATAACACCCGCGAAGATTTGTATATATACCAAAACGGTTCACTCGTATTACTTCGAATGGGAGAAAGTGGTGGATAAAGGAGCCTTTAACATATAACAGACTTTTGTCAAGTGACAACCTTCCCCAGTTTCGTTTGAAACAAATACGGATGACTTAAACTTCAATTCATCGACTGGATAGCCGTTTGTCTTCTGTCTGTTAGTCATCACCTCACCTCAGCTCAAGCCACGTGCCGCCTCTATGCTCCTGTTATCCGGGAGTAATGCACAACGACACACTGCCAAAACGACAACGCCCAACTAAGGCTTCAAAAACTTATGGGTGACTGGGTGACATCATGGACACTACGATCATATTTATATATTTTATTTTTTTATTTTTATTTACAGTCTATGGTTTTTGTATTCCACAGTGTTGTTTTTCCATGCAAACATGCACTAGACAGATGTCTTAGACATGCACTCACGTCTTGAGTCTTTAAAAAAAAATGTCTTGAGACGATTTTGAAATATGTGCTTTTTTATTCTATTTGAGCTACATTTATGGGACACTTTTTGTCAAGGTTTTATCACTTAAATGAAATGTTATTTAAATGTGAGTTTGGCACAAGTTTTGAGATTTTGCTATTTCCCCATTCAAGTACTGTAGATAGGAGTTGGTCTTACATGCCTGAAATAGCTGCCCGGAGGCGTTGCATATAAATCCACCGAATGAACTGACTTTCCTCCGAAAGGGTATTTTTGCATCCTGTTCGCTACTTCAATTCAAATTCAGCAATTAAAAGGCATTCTCACTTCAATTCTGCATGGGCACACAGCCCTGGTGCAGGAACAGAGGCTGTTAAAGGGGAAAAAAGGTGGAAAACGAGAGAAAGATGGACGGAGAGGTTGATAATGAGGGAGAGAGGTGGGGGAAGCTGTCACCTCACTAACACTGTTCGACCCTCTGCGGTTCTCTCTCTCTCTCTCTCTCGCTCTCTCTCTCTCTCTCTCTCTCTCTCTCGCTCTCTCTCTCTCTCTCTCTCTCTCTCTCTCTCAACAGTCTCGGCACACACCTGCACTAATGCACTTCTATTGTCCTCATCCATTATTCTCCTTCTCCTACCCTTTTCCTCCATCACTTCATCACTGCCTCGTCCTGTCGGCGGCTCAGCCACCTCTGTGGCATCCTCATCCCTCATCTGACCATCCGCCGCTTGTTTAATTCCTCTCTCTCCTGCTCTCGTGCGCTCCCTGTCTTTTTCCCGCTCTGATCCGAATGTCCACGCTTGTATCTAAGCATGTATTTATGTTCCAGAGAGTGACTGTCTTTCTTCTCTGTCTCCTGAGGCTCTCTCACCCTCTCTCACGGCTGTATGTCCTTGCCATACAGGCTGACACTGCATCGGGTGCATTTACTTCCCTTTAATTAATTCTCTGTGCGTCTCAAAGGGTTTTTCTTAAGCACCTCTCCAGCTTCCCCGTTGTAACTTTTGATGTTTTCCAGCACTATAGATACAGATCCGCTCCTGGCCCGCATAGCCTTGACCTGAAGCAGCTTGTTGCCACAGTGGTGACATGGCACCGCATGTTACTACGACAACGCTGTCTCCGGCAATTACAGTCACATGCAACATTTGCAGACATCTCCCAGCCTGCATTGTGACAGGCTCTATAAATAGCACGCCTCTTTCTTTGTCTCGCTCGGTCTCACTTTTTCTCCTTGGGATGGCGGCACCACTCGGGATGTGCGGATATGCTTAGGACACTTCGTTTTTAAAAACAATCAGCGTTTAAATATTCAGCGTTGGCCGTCGTTGTGCAAGGGTTCACCCGAGAAGCCCCCGGGGTCTGAAAAATGCTCATTTCACATATTCACTTATTCCATATCTCCAAGATGACACACAGCTTAGCTTGGAGTCATTTGAAGCTAGTGAAGCTTGGCCTCACTCCTACAAAATTCAACGCAGCTCAAAGTACGCCCCAGAGGAGGAACAGGTAAACCCTCCCTAGGTGCAGCGAGCCCCCAAATGAATTAATGACACGTTTACGGAGAGGAGACGTGCCCAGCAGGCAGCGGGATTGAGTGATGGCTCTGCAGATGAGTACAGTAGTTTCTGCACTGGAAACAGATGAAAGGAGGCTAATAAATATTATGTAGTAATGTGGCACACAGACTCCCAACTAATGCAGTAAATGTGATGGGCAGATGGAGGAAAAAAAGAGAGAGAGAGAGAGCGAGAGATGGAGCGAGGAGGAGGGCTGTGTAAACATGGTTCAGCTCTAATGCTGCTCACTGGGTCGAAATGGAGCGTCTCTATTTTCTTCTCTTCTCACTCTCCCTTCCTGTCTCTTTCTCAAGCCAAAGTTTTCCAAATCCTTACTCTCCATCTTTTTTTGTTTAGCAAACTGCAGCATTATGCTGTAGCATAATTCAAGCGCCTACATCAATAAACACCACAACAAAAACATACAGCTCATGAATAACGCACAAGCAGCAGCAGCACTACAGTCAGCTTTTCTACACAACAGGATGGTGAATGGAAACTTAAAGGGTGGAGATGGCCTCACCAGTGGCACGCAGAGCCTTCAGCAACTGCAAGCAACTGTTTTATTCAGCCTCGCAGCATCACGACAGCCCATCCGGCTTTCAAAATATGTATGTCTTGGGCATTATTCAGTTCTTTATCACACTCTTTTGTCTAATTTACATTCTATCTATCTCTCCTCTTCCCTTTCTTCCCCTACACGCTCAATATTCTTCATTTTGTTTATCCTTTATATCACATTCTGCCACAAAGAACTTCACGCCGTTTATCAGCTTCCTGGGGAAATCACAAGCATTTAGTGAGAAATACTAACCTGCTGGTTTAAAATGGCAGTGTTAACACATATGAAATGCATATATTAAATTACAAATGGTTAGGAAAACAAGAACAGATTGTTTAAAAAAAAGTACAATTTGGAACGTTTTCGCATAAAATACTAAACACATTTAACAAATCAATATTTTCTGCACTACTACTCAGGGGAACCAATGAGCCTTAACTAAAATCAACAGTGCCATGCAAGCCAATTTCCAAATGAATGACTCCTAAGAGCAGGTTGTATAATGAATCAAAAACACTTATGAATCAGTCAAATCAGCCCCTTGGGGGGAGCCTTCCACTTTAAATAAAAGAAGCATAATGCCTGGGTGACACACAGAGACGAGTGGCCATCAGGAGAGGGGTTGGGTATTGTTCAGCTTTGTTAGGATACTGGTGCCAAAACAATACATTTAAAATGGTGCCTGTGCCTTTTATTTTTTTAAAGACAATTTGCCACACTTCCTGCTACCAGCTGGTGGCGCTATGACTATAACAACATTCTGGCATGTATATATCATCAGGCCAGGACTCTTCTCAAACCTGTAAAGTTTGAGGCAGATTGGACCCTGTTGAGGGGGTGCAACAAACCCCAGCAAAGATTGTTATTGCTCCGGCGTTAACTTCTGGATATTCGGCACCGGTGCCACAACTGAATGAATGGTTTCGTTCGCATCTTTCTCTGCCACTATTACTGAACTACAACTCAAACTAGCTCACAAAATCTACGTCATCGTTCTCAGCCACTCCCCTCTGTTCGCTGATTGGACCGGTAAAAATGTGTTAACCTAAGAAAACCTAAGAATACACCACAGTGCCAGATGTAGTACTGAAGGAAAATAAAAATTGAGCGGAAGTACGTAGGAGGGGAGCCTGACAAGCCAGACCCACATCAAGATGTTTGGTCTGGAAACTCACCATTGACAGCTCAATCCGAGGGGCGGGATAAACGGTTGTCTTTCAAACTCCCTCTGCACGCGATAGGATAGCGCTACACCAACCAGAGCAACGAAGGTGAAGCAGAGCTCGTTGACAGATTCAAACTTTCGACGTATCTGGTCGGCTAAACTCCGAACACATCTTCCCTTTTTAAGAATGACTTCAGTGCCGTTCTTTGTTCTTTTCTCAGAGAAAAGCTTAACTCCAAGTCTTCCAGAGTCGCTCAAAGCTGATTCGAAAGACCGCCGTTCGCCAGTTTCTGTGTTTACTAGAAGCACGCAAACGCAACTCGGCCATCATTATGTTAAGCCCCGCCCACCGACTCTATAAACGATGTGATTGGCCTGACCAGAGTTTGTTTTTTACAGCTCAGAAGGGTATTGAGAGTTGCTAGACGACACTTGCGGGCAGATTAGATTTGCTGCCGCTAGGGTGCGTCTAGATTTCTTGGCTATGTAGGAGGGCAGAGCCAGGCTAAACACAAACAGCTGTGATAAGAGGAAACACATTGTATTTTTTTGTGGTATTCTGCAAACAGTGACTTAAACAGTGACTCCTCGTTCCAAACCTTTAAGGCTTTCATTCATCTTCAAAACACAAATGAAGATCCTTGAATGAAACCTGAGAGATGCTTACTTTGATGTGCTCCATGTATGTGCCTTCTGTGTGAATAAAAGTCAAAATCAAATCTGTTCATCATCTGAACACGCAATCATGTATCATCAGAAGACTTGGATTAAACACTAGATTATATGGATATCTTTATGAACTATTTGAAGCGTCAAAGTTTTGATGTAATGGACTTTCAATTGAGGTTTCATTAAAAATATAATTTGCGTTTCAAAGATGAACAGTTTTAATGGGTTTGGAATGACATGACATGATGAGTAATTGTGGGGTGAATTATAAATGAATGGTTCAATGTCATCAGGGGTCATTTTATAAATATAATGAATTATTTTAAATTAATTCATAGCGTAAATATATGGTAACACTTTAGTTTCTCACGAATAACTAGTTGCTTATAAGAATTTATATTACAAGGATACTGGGTGTTTATTAGGACTTATAAAGCCATATTATTGCTTTACTCTGCATGATCATATTCTACATCCCTTAATCCAGGGGTGTCCAGTCCTGCTCCTGGGCCACTGTCCTGCGAGTTTAACCCCAATTAAACAAGCTAAACCAGCTAATCAAGGTGTTACTAGCACACTAGACACTTCCAGGTGTTGAGTGAAGTTGCAGGTAAACAGAGTTTGGACACCCCTGACATAACCCTACCAATTCCTAGACTTAACCTTACTAACTATTAATAAGCAGTAATTAGGAATTTATTGAGGCAAAGGTCGTAGTTAATAGTTAGTTAATACTAGTGAAAACTGGACCCTAATCTAAAGTGTGACTGAATATTTTTATTTAATATAGGACAATAGTTAGGGCAAAGTCCCTTTAAGACAAGTCCTTTCACTCGGCGGCCATCTTTAAAACGTCTCTCGAGTATGCAAATGCAGCTCCTGTCTCTTTCAATGGGGAAACATCAAATTCTTGATTAAATTTCAAGCTAATGCGCATTCATAGAAACCAGAGCTTCTAACGGCAGCTGCAGCGAAACGGTGACTGGTGACTTTACTAATCAACGATTGGCTCTTTCATGTAGAAGGCGGGGCTTATTCACCATACTGGGCATTGCACTTTCTTCCAATCATAAGTAATTGGAGAGCACCGTCTTTCTATATATAAAGTCTTTGGTTAGGGCCGATTATTAGATTGCATTTACACCACTTTTGTGCCTTATTACAAAGTTTTTTATGATATGTTCACACCGAACGCGAATAGAGCGTCTGGAGCGAATGATTTCCATGTTAAGTCAAAGTAAAGGCGCGCTGACACGAATTTGAAACGAATTTGAAGCAAATTGAGCGTCTTGTGCGAGTGCTTTTTGTGCATTCACGGGTTGAAAGCGAATTCGCATCTATGCCCCAGTTGAACTTTAGCGTCAATCCACGCCGCGTTAACCAATGAGGAGTCTGCTTGCTGCTGTCATGTGGTAAAGTGACGTGATGAGAAACCCTGCATAGTTAAAAAATACAGTTTTTATTTTTCAGTAAATTTAGTTTTAATGCTTTTCAGTTGATAATGTAGTTGTTTAAAGCTAAAATATGTGGTTTATTTATAAAGAAAGTGCCTATTTAAAAAAAAAATAATCTTGTGTTTTTGGAGTTGTGAGATCCAGGCGATCTTCGGGCGCTCAGCGCTCGTTAACCCCGGCGAGAGCAGCCTTTCCTCGGCCAGTCCTTCTGGTGTTTGCCACTGGCTCAGATGTCTCTGTAGTGGTTAAACATGAGATATAATTCGTCTTGTGTACATCTAATGGGCGATCTGGGGTCTAATGAATCTATTGTTGACTACCAAATCATTTTGACTGAGGTTAATAACTTTACATTTTTTAAGGATATAAAAATATACATTTAGTGAACATCCAGGTAATATTAGTGCGTTGGCTGAACCACATTTATGTGGCTGTTAATGCTTTTTTTTAATGAAAATGAAAAGAGGCAGAGTTGTGTTTTATGACCTATTTCTCATGGCGCACCTAGCGTCTATTTCGCTTCAAATGCTTGATTTCTACGCACGTCCAATTCGCTGCGGATGCGCGAATGCATTCAAAATCATGAGTCAAACTAGACACGGTATACCCGATTTTGACGCCACATTCGTGTTCGGTGTGAACATAGCATTAAAATAATAAAAAAATATTTTGGTTTGTGACATCTGGAATAATCTCATTATTTGGCAACAGACTTATTAGGATCATATAAAACAACTGCATACTAAAAGCAGCACTAAAATAAACATCAATGGAATTAATAGAATACATTTTCATTGCTGGCAAGAATTATTTATGATAAATAATAGAAATTCTATTGGCAAGTGTGACTAAAGGTTTTTACAACAAGGCCACACAACTTCAATATATTATATTGCTTTAAAAATAATAAACAGGATATGTCAACAAATAAAACACTTGTCTAAACACAACAGGCTTTTCTCAAGTTTTGGCATACACACCACATCCACTTCATGACCTCATCAATGAGTGTGTGTATGTTAGCTTGACTCCCACTGTCTCTCTGGCACACACACAGAACTGTGCAATCCAATTACAGCCACACTGGCATCCACCGGCCTTGGCACAGTACGTGTGTGTGTGAGGGTTTTCTGTGCATCCCTGCGTCAGACTCTTAAGGTCAGTGTGTCTGGCTGTGTGTGTTTGCCAGGCATCAGGCAGACGGTGACCCCTCGACCCCTCATGCTCGTTATGGAGTCCAGACTCAATCTCTTGTTAGCCACTATTGCCTGGCACTAACTGTTCCTGAGCTCTGGCCTCGCTGCCTCACCACCAGAGCGGATATTTTTATCCGGCCCATCCACTCTCCTGCCCTTTCCCCCCGTCTCTTTCTCGCTCTCCAGCACTCAACCCCATTCCACCTCCCTCGCAACCACTCACCTCTCCAGCTGCACGTCAGAGCAATTTGGGTCATCCTGCCCCAAGCCGGGACCCCGTAGCCACGCAGCACGGCTACATTAGTGCATACGCAAGTGCACGGATTGGAAATCAGGATAATGGCAGCTCCTCCTGAGACGGAAGGCCTAGAGCGACTGGAGAGTGACGGAGCGTCTGGCGGCCATGTTGGAGGCTCAGAGACTAGATGATAGATAAAAAGTGGAAACGCTATTAACGCCTCGAGATGGAGGCTGTGTTTGCTCACTTCGACCCGATCGGAGAGGGAGAGCGAAGCAACACTCAAGCGCGCCTCTTCTGTCACTGCCCATATAAAAGTAGAGGAATCAAGTGTCTCTGACCTACGGTGATATTTCTTCAGATACTACAAGAGAGAGAGTGTGCGTGTGTGTGGCAGAATAAAGAAAAAGCCAGACAAGAGCATGAAAGAGCAGGGAAAGACAGAGAGCAGAAGGATGTGGAGAGTGAGGGAGCAGCAGGAGAGCTTGTCAGAGAAGTAATACAGCTCTATTCATGTCATGCAGCCGATGCAGGACTTTTCGGCCTCTTTCCGCACGCTAGGGCATCACTTATGTGAACGCAGCAAGTCCAAAAAAGAGAGTCATGTCTGGCCTGTCGGTGGGTTTCTTTTAAAGCGAGCTTCTAGGTCTCTCTTGGGCATTCTTACCGCTCATGTTAATGTCAAAATCTTGTTCTTCCAAGCAGCGCTGCGTGCGCGGACATGGCATGCGGCCGCTTATATTTCTCACCCGCCATTACAAGACTTTAACAAAACGCTGTCCCTCACTATGCAGACTGTTCACTTCTCTATGCACCCTGTGAACAGTTGTGCCCCGTTTGACCTGTCTAGTTCAACAACTGTCACTTTTGCTGTACGTTTTTTTACTCTTTTAACCTCTACTTTTCTAAATTCCTACCCTTTTCTGCCACTGGACTCCTCTTGACACATTTGTCTTGACATATGCTGTCTACCATGAGGATGAAGCTAACCTTGTGGTTTAGAGAGTTGTCATGTGCCTGCAGCATTACCCTGGGACAGTGACCCTACAGCAGGGGTTTTCAAGTGGGCTCTAGGGACTCTTGGGGGCCACAAGCAAGTGCAAGAGGGTCAGCAAAGAATTTGAGATTTTATAAAATGTAATTTAAGGGCTGAAATATGCTCAACTTAAAGGGTTAGTTCACCCAAAAATGAAAATTCTGTCATTAATTCCTCACCCTCATGTCGTTCCAAACCTGTAAGATCTTCAGAACACAAATGAAGATATTTTTGATGCTCTCTGACCCCTCCATAGACAGTCATTTAATTGACAATTTCAAGGCCCAGAAAGGTAGTAAAGACATTGTTAAAATCATCCATGTGTCATCCATGTGTTTCAACTAGACATGTGCCGATTTTCGATAATGCGATTTATCACGATAATGAATATGCACAATATTGTTATCGTGGGCACTTTAAAATATCGTAAATAATAATTTATTAACAATTTATAATTTTTTTTATAATGCACTCAAGAATACTTTGCCCATCAACCATATAAATGCTCAACACCGCTGTTTTCTGCGTCAAAGGGACACTCGCTCAGATATAAACAAGCCCAACGTGCGTTTGCACATGACTGAACCGGTGAAGGAGACGCACTGCTGAAGTTCCGCTCAGTGACAGCAGAGGGCGCTGATGAACTGCAGAATGCAGCCGGTTACCCCGGAAACCAGCAAACAAACAAAAAACGCGTGTAGTTTTTAAAACATCCATTCGTTTTTGTAATCTCAATGTTGTTCATCACAGCACCAAATACTTAATACTTAAAGACTTAATAGGCTATTTATTTTCAAATTTAAACATTTTTATGTTTTAATCTGGACTACAACATACCCTAATAATTAGAACTGTTTTAATTATGTTATTGTTCAGTATAACTTTGAGATACGACTTCATTAGTTAACATTTGTTAATTCATTATTACCAAACTGACAATGAAAAATACTTATAAAGAATTAATCATTCTATGTTAATTTCTTAGTTACTTTTTAATAACATTAAAATCAAAATCAAAATAACTTTTTTAATGGACCTAAGATAAAACTAACAATGGTCAGTATTTCTTAACTAACATTAACAAAAACATTATACTTTCTGTACCAAATGTAGCTATTGCTCAATCTTAGTTAATGCATAAACTAATGACACCTTATTGTAATTTGTAAGCCTACCTGTTGTTCTTAGCCTAATTCTTTTGCACTTTAATCGGTTTGAAAATTGTACTTTAACAGTTCTGAAAAAAATCAAGAGACCATAACATTGATTTCTCAATGAGGGGTCTCTTAATTTTTTTTTCCAGAGCTGTAACGTTATATATTTTTGGTGCATTATTGTATTTAAACATTCAGTAATTTTTGTTCTTACAAAAATAGTTCTTAAAGCTGTTATGCTATGGCAACACTTTTTTTTGCAACTTATTTCAATATCGTGATAATATCGTATATCGTGATAAAACTTCATCAATTAATCGCAACATGAAAAATTGATATCGGCACATGCCTAGTTTCAACCTTAATTTTACAAAGTGACGAAAATACTATTTGTGCACAAAACAAACAAAAATATTGACTTTATTCAACAATTTCGTACTAGCTTGAGTTAGTCTTCTTCTAGAGGGCAAATCGGGCCACATTTTTCTGTCCAAGCCTGGCCAGTGTCCAACAGCAGTAATCGAAACTTACCTGAGTCTAAAACGCTTTAAGATATTTATGTCCGAGCCCAACCTGAGCCCGACACAGTTAAAATAAATTTTTCCTCATACTATAGACACATGTACGCTTGTTTGTGTGGAAAGCCCGCTTTTATTAAGCAACTGTCGGAAGGCATTCTGAAATGTTTACAGATGAGCGCATAAGCGCGCACATGGGTAAAACACACGTTAACACATGGCCCAATCAAATAGCCAATTGAAATTAATTGAACAAAGGTCTGCCAAAAATGGCCCAAGCTAACAGAACAAAACTTTAAAAGTCCCATGGCATGACATTTTCCTTTTATGAGGTTTTTCAACATTAATATGAGTTCCCCTAGCCTGAATATTGTCTCCAAGTGGCTAGAAATTTTGATCGGTGTAAACCGAGTTCTGGCTGTCTTTCTCTGTCTTTGAGAAAATGAGAGCCGATCCTGAATTCTCCTGTTATGACATCATCAGGAAAGGTTTCCTCCCCTTCCTCTGGCCAGAGAATTATTAGAGAATGGATTCAGATTATCAGTCGCAATATCACCAGCACAGGCTTTAGCAACGCCACAAACAGTGTTCATTAATGCCTGATCTGGGATCAGTGATTTACTAATGTGTAGATAATCAACCAGGTTCACACAGATTTCTTTCTAAATCGTTTAATACTGTCAGTCCAGCCGCTGGCCGTCTTGATGCATCAGTGAATCAAGCCAGTGACTAAAACGATCAACTTCACGTTGTTTCTGTTAGTAGCATGAAACGAATCGGTTATTAAAGTGATTAAACTACAGAGAGCAATCAAAGAACACTCTTTATAATGCTCGGATATGTCAATCACGTATATCTGCAATGCACACTTGTACAAACTACCGTTATAATGAATGACTGTTAAAGGGATACTTTACCGCCTTTTCATATTAAACTATGTTATTCCCTTAACTAAGATGAGTTGATACATCTGATAACATTTAGCTTAGCCCACTAAGCCCAGTTCATTCACTATGGTACCAAACAGAGATCAAGTTAGAAGCGACCAAACACCTCCACGTGTTCCCTATTTAAATACAGTTACACAAGTTTTTTGGAGTAAAATATCCAAAAACCACTAGGCCAGTGTTATATATTTTGTTCCGTTGAGTACTTACAATATCCCAAATGTTTCCAACTATTTGTAAATTGCGAGAAAATTGCTATTTTAACCAAGGACCGGGACGTGTCAGCATAGCGTTTGAGCGAGTCGCCTTAATCGCGTCATATCTCCGTTACCCTCGGCTTTATTCTGCAGAAGCGCTTTTCTCTTAGCAGTGTGAACATGTCACAGCAGCGCCGAGCGAACGCACAGAGTAACGTCATAACATCATTTTAAACACACTTAAATATATCTGATATGATAAACAGAGCTGCTTTACCTGACCGGAAAAGCGGAAGTGCGGGCACCCGGCGACTGTGTCCCTTCCCGTCATAATAAAAGTCCCGGTACTCGCGAGGCGTGTGCTTATATAACAAACACTCCAGCGGCCGTGCTCAGCTCCACAACACTCGGCCCTGCTCTGCTTCACACTACAGTAATATTAATAATCGCATCCATGAACATGATTTCTGCCCGAGTCCTATTTTCCACCGGCTGTGAGGTGAAGACCACATGTCCCAAGATACTGCGCTCACACTTGGTCATCAAACTACGCCTTTGTTTAGAATAGGCGCCCTCCAGTGGGCGGAAAGTTGCATAGTGCACCTTTAAAAAGAAGAACTATAATGTATGGTGGAATAGCACTTCTGAGAGTACTTTGACTCGACGCAGTAAAAAGTCCCAGCTGAAAAATCCTCCCTCACATCTCACCCTCTCATTTCTATCAATAGGGGGAGAGGATTTATAAATACATACATACGATGCTCCTCCCAAATGGACTATGTACCTTTTTCTGGCTACCGCTGCGTTCCCACGGGATTTCAGCGTGAGACTACAGCTAGCCGTCTAAAACACTATTTAGGTGAATTTAAACAATGGCTAAGTGTCTAAACGCATCTCGTTGTCATTTAAGGGACCTGTTCATGTTGGACAGACATTTTAATTGCATTTGTGTCTGTTAAGAGGCACAAAGACACCCTTTACGCTTATGCCCCCATAGCTGCCGTTTTAGCTGAGGGAGGGCTCTGGGCATTAACTGTAATAGCTCCGTGTTGCAAGCACCAATCCGGTTCATTTTTTTCTCTATAGACTGTACTCACAAAGGTATAACGATCAAGATTAACTTAAAAATTCCCCAGAGTTCTCCTTTAAGCTCCAAAAAGCAAATAAACATCTAAAAGTATCCTTATTTGTAAGTTTTCTGAGAGGAGTAACTTTCCTTCATCCATGACAAATGGTAACATTATAGATCCGTTCGGTACAGTAGGTCTTAATATATAGGCTGTCTGTTTTATTAATGATAATCAAACAATTGTGGTATCATGGAAACAAAGTTGAAGAAATATTTTTCCTATAGATATTTGTTTTTGACTTTTGAATTTTGGTGTTACACACTACACACTAGAGATGTGTGATGTGTCACTAAACACTGGCAACAAGGTTGTGTGTTTGTGTTTTTGAGGTATCACACACCCCTAACATGTCAGGAGTGCAGTAACAGCGTTTGCTCACTTAGCCTGGCTTCCAGAGATGAAATATGGATTTGTCTTTCATTTAATTTATTATGTTTTATTCCTTTTATATTTCCTTTTACTGAAACACTAAAGACTCAAGATGAATATTGCCTGTACTATTGTGTGTCCCTCTCCCTGAAATAAAGCACATGTTATCAGTATGTTTTGGTAAGATCTGGTTAGAACTGGAGCTTAATCAGCTCCAACCTTGGAGAGACTGTGTATCTGTGTATGTGCGCAATATTCTATGCTACAGATCAGAATGGTGTTCAATGGGCACCCTAAGAGATGGGTGGACTTGTTGTTCTGGGCAAGCTGGCGCCTGCTCCAGATCTGGAAGGTCACTACGGGCCTAATTCTGGGGTGAAAGCGTCAACAAGTGACACGTCAGTGGAAACGTGCATCAGATTAACTGACATGAGTGGAAATTTACCATGACTGTGCATTGTCTCTGAGCCAATCAGAACCATCCACATTGCAGTAATGACGTGGATAAGACCTTGAAAACGGTATAACTGTTGGGACAATTGTATGTACGATAGGGCGAGGCAACGAGACGGTGAGAGAGGGAGCGCGGCCTACGAACTCCTTGTGAGACTTGAAGCTGGCTTCTGCTTTTGAAACTGCAAACTTTTCTTAAGTAAATGTTTCTTTTAATTAATTGCAATCCTGACTCTATCTTCATTTCTTCACTACTGGTCCTGGGTCACAAGCTGTTAAACCCCTAACAGTTTTGGTTCACACAATCCAGTACCAGGGATATTAAGGTACGGTTGCTAGGAGATTTTGGTTTGTAACCTTCAGAAAACTTCAAAATGGACTTCGCTGGCTATACCGACTTCATAAAAGTGTAGCTCTAATTTTTTGTCAGTTCAAATCATACATAATTTAAAGGTGTTTTAATAGAGAATATAAAAATAACAATTACTATTAACATTTTTGAAAATTAGCTAATTACACATCATTTTGCCATCATGGGTCACACACATGTATACATATTTAATGCTTATTTTCTATATAGCTGTTCTTTTGTGTGTGTATGTGTGTGTGTGTGTGTGTGTGTGTGTGTGGTTGGGGGGGGGGGTGTTAGTCCAATCCACTAACAATATGACATATTTCACAGACATGAGAGGACAGAAAAAGTGAAAGATATAAAGACTATGAAGGAAGTAAAAATAGAGGAAAAAAAGAAAAAACATGAGAGAAGAAAAGGGCCGAGACAGAAGATGAGCTGTAGGGGTACTGGCCAGCTAGAAATGAGAGCGAATGAGAGGGCAGACACAAAGATTGAGGTGGTGGATGAAGTGATGAATAAAGAAAAGGAGACGAAAGATGAGTGGGAGGAACCAGTGGACTCTGGGCAAGAGATAGATCTGCTTGAGGTCAGACGCTGAGAGAGGGAGGACGCTGGAGAGAGAAAAAAATAGACAGGAAGACAGGAAAGAGACGAGAAAGGAGAGAAGACTGAGGCCGGGGAGGAGAAAGGAGGAGAGCCAGCAGATGTCACAGAATCATTCATCAAGCTCCAAAACACTTCACCTCCACGATCCACAAGAAAAGCGCTATGAAGGCGTACTTGACATATCCACCCACCGCAAGACACCAAATGTGCTTACCACACGAGCCAATCATACCAGACACGGATTCATCTACTGAACTCAACAGCCCAAACAAGCCCGCCACAGTCACTGTCACTCTCTGTCGTCCAAATCCAGATCTGTTCAGCAGTGCAGGCAGAACCATCTGTGCTTTTCTACAACTCTGTCAGTCTCTGCTGTCTGAGTCCGGCTGCTTCCTGTGGCCGAGCTGCTGGAGAGACTCGTGCTGAGCTTCTAGCCCAGCATGGCATCTCTCTGAGGGGCTTTGGGCCGCTACTCTGTGCCTTTGCCCGGGCCTTGATGGAGTCTGAATTTTTTGCATACCAGAAGAGTTATTAGTCTGTATGGAAAACACTTAAGAGGGATCACAGACACACAATGGACTCTTTTCACAGACTGTGATAATGCGTTTTAATGGTTATCAGTATTTTTTTTTAAATATATTCATTACTTTTTTGTAGTAGTAGTAGTAGACAAATCTTTTTAGTGAATTTTTCAAACATTTAACTTATGTAGCTTACACTAGGTGCGTAGCACTGTTATCGGTTTAAAAGTCCAATCCAAATGAAAATGCTCCATATAAACACCTCAATCGGAATAAAAATCCCCAAACCGAATGAAATGGGGTTTGAGAGGGGTGGGATAAACCTTTTCATGAACCGATCAAACAAAAAATGTAATCATGACCCGATTCGACCTGACCCGATTACCGACCTGACCCGATTACTTTGCAGTGTGCGTCTTATATGACGTGATACACAGCGCGCGCCTTCACCACTGACCGTGCGCCACGCTCACACGCAGGCTATAATGTAGAGAGGAAAGTTAATTTTTCTGAGGGGTAAACTTTTTATTTCGTTAGAAGTTATGAAGATAATGACACAGACATAGCCTGGCTACACTCTCTCATCTTGACAGCGTTTGTCCCAGGCAATTTTTTACTTCAACTGCACCTGACAGAAGAATACATTTTTTTCTGAGATGATTACACTTTACAAGGTGCTCTGTGATGATTGTGAATGAAAGTCAGCACATGTAAACCCTAGTTCGGTTTAGATAACGTCCCATGTAAACAGTCCACTAAATCTTTCAATCGGAATGACAAAAAAGTGTGCATGTAAACTTGGCTACTTAGTGTTTTTGGGTTGAATCTAACTTCAAAATATGAAAGGAAAGGCCTCCAGACTTTATAATATTTGTTGACAAAAAGTTGAAGTTCATTTTGATTACAAAATAAAAATCTGCAAGTTCCTGCTTACTTAAACTTTAAATTTCTTAACTTCTGTTGATGACTGTATTGCACAACGTGACTGTCAACAACTTTTAAGAGCTTCAAAAATAAAACGCTAACATTTATGTAGTATATACACTATACCATTCAAAAGTTGCTATATTTTTGAAAGAAGGCTCTTATGCTCATCAAGGCAGCATTTATTTGATCAAAAATACAGTAAAAAACAAACAGTAATACTGAACATAACGGTTTTCTACTGAAAAATATTTTAAAATGTAATTTATTTCTGTGATACAAAGCTGAATTTTCAGACTCACATGGCAGATCAAACATCACATTAAATGAGCTACCTATATAGGGACAGGATACCATAGACATGGGGGGCTTTCGCAGCGGGTGATTATAGGAACTTAGTTATAGGAAGTTTCCAGCAGGGCGTCTCCCAGGAACTAAATGTTCCCCTAGGGCAATTTTCCTAGTTGCATTTGCACCTCCAGTGGGAACTCTGAAATGATGTAAGCGGCATCCTTAAAGCACGTCATTCAACTACATAAATATACATAAAACTGGAGAGTGGAGAACACCGTGATCGGTTGAGAAATGCCTAAACTTCGGTGTCAGTCCATCTATCACTGTTTTCCATGTTTGTGAAGTAAGTATAAGTTAACTGTTCACAAAGCTTTTTTGAAATAGTGGGTATCAGTGTTTCGTATGGCATAGGGGTGACCCCGAATAATCAATGCTTCGAATATTAGACATCCGGAGCCGGATTCGACCACCGATCACGGTGTTATGAAACGGGAATCATACCATTTTGGAAATATGGGGTGCTCAAAATTTTAAAGACGACGGACGCTGAGCATCGCGTCCGGTGTGCAACCCCTTTAAGGACGCTGAGCTTTGCGCCGCACCTTTAAAATTCAAACACATTCAATGAGTGTACACACCAGTGGCGGCATTCGGTGCTTGTCCGCGGAGACTCAGGAAGTTGTTTAAAATCCTGCCGCACCACAGAGCGCCATTTCAAGGTTTTATATTAAATGTATATTATATTTCCCTCAAATCGTCAATGTCCATACTGATTTCACCCTGTGCTACAAGATACACCCATCGTGCAGCTCTTCTGTCAGAAGTCGATTCAAAATTGTGTGCGTCAGGTGTGAGATACCTGAGACTTCGATACCTGAGACTTCGAAACCTGAGATACACTGAGCTTCGTGTCCGGTGCAAGACCCCCTTTAGGCACAATCGTCTTAAGAACGTGCATGTAAACGCATGTAAAGTGTTTTTTTCCTCTCTAGGCAGGTATTTTTGTTAGGTTTATTTATCAAAATGTTCTTTTATTTATTTGTGTGATGTTCTGTATTTCGATCGCGGCTTTAACATGTTATGAGAAATAGTTTACGAATGTTTATCCACCACAAACACCATACCTTTTGTAGCGACTCAGGCGAATCAAACACACAATCGCCAGTTACATTCAACAAATATGTTTTGAATGCGTTGTGCTTAAGCCATGCCACCAATGCAGGCCCTCCAAGCAGGCCTCAGCCCTTCCAAAAATCTTCTCTTCTACAATCCGATCTTCAAGAACACGAAGCCTCGCTAAAGCAAACAGCCGCTTCCCTCCCAACCTCGGAAAGGACCGCCGGACACGCAGGACATTTGAACTCGGAACGCACGCGCACACAAGCGAGAAGCCAAAACGAAACCAAAAAGAATGCAAGTATTCTTATTCTTACTGCTGTAAAGAGGGTGTGTTATTTTCCCGTTGGGATAAATTAACTCCGTGAAGGTCGTAGTTGTTGAACTGAAGGAAAGCTGTGTTTTTACCTCTAAATGCTTTGTACCATCTCTCTCTCTCTCTCCCTCTCTCTTTGTCTCTCTCTCTCTTTCATCTCTCTCTAACTTCAGTCTATTCATTATTCTCTTTTATGTATTCTTTCGTTAATATCTATATTTCTACTATCTTGATGCCTATTTAGTATGTACTTTCTGTGTGAATTGTAGTGTTATTTTTAGTCTGTGTTTATTAAACCTCCAGAAGACATTTAATGAGTTGAATCTGTTATTCTGCCACATACACGAAGTCAATGAAACTTGCGATCTAAACGTTACCTAACTGCTTATGCTACTATGTTAGTAAAGTAAACTGTATGATCATTTGAAATATTGAACTTATCCTGATCAGTAAAGTTAATGTTTCTTATGCGCTCATAAAGCAGTAATCCCTTTATTGAGAATTGATTTGAAAAGTCTATAACTAATTTGCAGGACAAACTTAGTAGGATCATTTCAAGCAATTTCATAAAGGGTTACTTGCATTTAATTAAACAATTTTCCCTATCGGAAAATTTTAATACGTAATGAACAACTGGCAAATCATATTCATAAATTCATGAATATTGAATATTAAATCCCTTTTGAGTTAATTATTCCCCGAGACATTAAACTCATAAGCTCGTTGTTGTTACACTTTTATTAAAACCTAAATAAGAAAGTCATTGTCAGTTCTTCTCTCAGTTGGCAGGCAGTTTTGGTCGCTTTATGAAAAGTTGTTGCTGTGTGCAGAGTGTAAAATAAAATAAATATAGTTTTACCCTCCTGCTGACTAGTGACTCGTGCCCCTCCCATCCCATTCACACACACACACACACACACACACACACACACACACACACACACACACACACACACACACACACACACACAGATGATTCGACTATTAGTCGACCACAGAGAGATTCGACAATTCTGATTCGATTGTGTAAATCCTTAGTCGGGGACACACCTAGTATGGCATGCTTTCGGCCAATCAGCGTACATTTACATCACTGGTAATTCCTCCTGTGCTGGTTAGACCCTCCTCTGAAGTAGTAATGCGTTCCCAGTGATTCCCATTCATTAGTTAGACTGTGGCAGGCTGCCGATATCTCAGAACAGTTCAGTTCAAAGTGAATGAAAGTGAACTCTATCTCTGCATGAGCTCTGAGTTTAGCAAGCATTTGTGAACATAGCAGGCACCAGTTACGCAATATTTTTTACATTTACATAATTTCACTGTGGGACATTGTGGGAAGATGATTACAACATTTCACTAAATTTGTGATGAGACAGGTTTGCTAACCCGCTTTCACAGAAATGCTAGTTTTCCTCTCAAATAAAAGCTCAACTGCTGTTTCTGTCTAAATTAAAGCTCAAGGGTTTATCTTTTGTGAGTAGAAATTAGGACAAAAGTATTGTTTTCCCTACTGTAGAGTAAATTTAAATAATATACTTATGAATTATTCATATTCATTTATTTGACAGTTTGTTTTGCAATATATGGCTATTACTCTCATAGGAATAATAATATAAAGTTATTATTAACTAATATTTTTACATTGTAATAATTTCACAGTTACTCTCCAAATTAATGCAGAAAACACTTAAATATTTGTTGTAATGCCATCTTTTTATGAACAAAGGCTAGTATCATTGATACTAATACTGGTACAGATGTCTCTATGAAATAGATTTTTTGTTAAACATTAAATGATAAACATTCAACATTACAGTGTAATTGAAAAGTATATCAATTTCAAAATGTACAGATGCTGCAGACATCTTTCTGTCGGCCGTATGTGTTTCAGGACAATCACAGACATCACTTTCTCTTTTGTCTTGTCATGCTTGAATGGTTTGAAAGCATTTGCAAGAAAAAGAGCGTGATCAAATAATGCAACGCTAGCCAAAGGATAACGGAAAAAAACATTCTGCGTTAAGTGCATTAAATATTTCTAACACGTTAAAATGAAACAATTAATCGCATGCGTTAACACACTGATTTTGACAGCACTAATTAATATTATTATATTGATATTTTAGAAAGCTAAACATTTAGATTCTAAATATTTGGCTTTCTAAAACATCAGTGTGAATGTAATGTAGAATGAGACGCTATATCACAACTAAAAGGCCGTTGAGTCTCCTTTTAACGTATCAAGTAAATATAAAAAGTTAAAATATAAATAAAGTAAATAGTCAATTCACCGACTTTTTACTTTGTTTAGTTTGCACACTGAACATGAGTTGGAACCCTTAATATTTTAACTCTCAAAGTGCACCAGATTGATTAAAGGTGCACTATGCAACTTTCCGTCCACTGGAGGGCGCCTTTTCTAAACAAATGCGTAGTTTGATGACGCCAAGTGTGAGCGCAGTATCTTGGGACATGTGGTCTTCTCATCACAGCCGGTGGAAAATAGGAAAATAGGACAGAGTGTTGTGGAGCTGAGCACGGCTGCTGGAGCGATTGTTATACAAACACACGCCTCGCGAGCACCGGGACTTTTATTATGACGGGACGGGACACAGTCACTGGGCGCCCGCACTTCCGCTATTTCCAGTCATGATTATAAGGTAAAGCAGCTCTGTTTATCATATTAGATACATTTAAGTGTGTTTAAAATTATGTTATGACGTTATGTTATGTCCGCTCGGCACTGCTGTGACTTGTTCACACTGCTAAGAGAAAAGCGCTTCTGCCAAATAAAACCGAGGGTAACACAGATATGACGCGATTGAGGCGACTCGCTCAAACGCTATGCTGACACGTCACGGTCATTGGTTAAAATAGCAACTTTCTCACAATTTACAAATAGTTGGAAACCTTTAGGATATTGTAGATACTCAACTGAACAAAATATATAACACTGGCCTAGTGGTTTTTGGATATTTTACTGCAAAAATACTACATAGTGCACCTTTAATTTAGCTTTAAAATGTACAAAATCTATGGTCCATCCACCATCCACCATTCTTATAACTAAAATAGTTCCCAGTTCCTGCGGTGCAAACACACCAAAAAGTATTTACTTCTGCCAATAGTTATCAGAACAATGAAAAAGTTCCCCCTGTTCCTTCACCTAGTACCAGAAAGAAAGAAAGAAAGAAAGAAAGAAAGAAAGAAAGACCTTTTTATCAGAAGACAAAATGTCCTTCTTAACAATAAAAAACCCTGTAAAAATGAACACTGCCCAAACCCCTGAGTAATCTGCACCCTGATCACAGGCCAACAAGCCCAACCTGCTGGATATCAGAAAGAGAGCAGCACTAAAAAGGCAATGGAAACACTTAAATGCACAACTGAGGAATGTTTTAAAGAATAAAAACCATAGCTCAGTGTCCTAAGACACATAAAACTGCATTCCAAACCCTGACTGCAATTTCAGTGCAAACACAATTTCCATTAAAAGGAAAATAGCTTTCCCTCTGAATGAGAATAATCTATGACCTATGGTTGGTTCTCATTATGCTAATGTCATATCTGGATATCTTCCATTAGCTTTCTAAATGAGTCTTATCTACATTGTATGTTAAGAATATTTAGCTATAATGTAATGTTTTGAAATCGCATTTCACACTTTCATAACGACCGTGTAGGAAGTGATACGTACAATATTTCAACTATTACCTGTAGATTGACCGCGCTGCTCATCTTGGCTCTCGGGAGGGATAATGCCATACTTGTGGGGTTTAGTTTCCCCAACCACTTCTCCATCCGTTCCAGGGTCAGCAGACGGTCCAGCCGAGACAAACTCTCCACATGGAAGGGCAAAAGCAGCACCATGCTGGCCTTCCCTTCCCACAGGCCCAGTTCCAACACCTGAACCATGTTCTCCATGTCCTCATAGTGACGATATACACCTGGGAAAACAGATATTTGGTGGTTTAGATGGCTTAAGCCCTATTCGGATGGTAATTGTTTCTCATGTGGACGTCCGTAAAAATACATTTGTATGCCACCTCAGTGATAAAACTCATGCATTCGGACGGTGATTTATTCCCGGTGGAGGAGCGAGTTATGTGATCCTCCGCGCCTGGGAACGGCTGCTCAAGTGGACAGTCAAATGATTGTCTGCTGTAAAAATGTCATATGCTTGGAATAATTTGAATAAAATCATATCTAATTTAATAATAGGATATTATTAATTATTTAAATCTCCTGTTTCAAAAAAAAAAAAAGTTAATACAATGCTGCAAATTGAACCTACGATAATCGAGCGGTGATGAATGATTATTCTTGTAAATATGTTCCGCATTTTAGTAATAAAAGTGTAGGCTATATATATTTAAAATGCATCCAAATTACACCGAAGCGCAACAATACGGTGCTCCACAGGGGTCAAAAAGGATAAACAGTTAATTTTGAAGTGATCTCTTCTTGAAAACTCAATGTGGATTCGGACGGCAATGAAATCACCACACGACCTTGGTGTTTGTCTAAAAACAGTAGGTAATTCGGCCGGGGATTTTTACGCGGGTGGTGGAAGAAAAACACTGACATTCTGGATTCGGACGGCAATAAAATCACAGACTAGCCTCTGTAAATGATGAAAATACCTTACGACCCCACGAGAAACAATTACCATCCAAATATGGCTTTAGACGTGTATGCCGATCATTAATGACTGCTGGGACTTACCTGATCTGTGCATCATGGGAACTTTAGTGTATTTGGTACCCAGGAAACTGCGGAAATCTTGACTTTCATGGTAAAAGCCTCGATCCCAAAATCCTAAAAACAGAAAAATCTCCTCAAAACCCATGTGGACAGTGGATAAATGAACATGACTTGGACGTCAAGTATTCTAACATCTGACACAAACTATTAGAGTACCATCATCATCTTACATTACTCATCTTACAGCCAAACACATCTTTGGATCAGACATACGTTGGGACCTTGATGAGTCAAATCATACAAAAGAACATCACAGACACCATGCCAGAAAAAGAGCGAAAGATAAAAGAAAGAAAAGGCAATAGGAGGGGTGGCAGAGGCATAGGACGTATTATTACAGCCCATTACACCCATTAAATTCACTGACAAAGATGAGATTCGATAAAGAGACTATTAGCAGTATTACAGTCACATGTTCTTTTGCACAGTCTTTTCACCTTATTGGATTAGTCAAGGGAAAGATAAAGAATGATAGAAAAAGAGCGAAAAAAGCAGTATTGAGTCAAATCAAATACTAAGGATGATTGCAAGCCAATATGGGGTTAAGGCGGGCCGTGTTATTGTATTTTGTGCACCAGAAGCACTATGTTGCTCTTCAAGAGGAGAAAAGAGACAAAAGCATAAGACAGTTGGGTGGCCTCTGCAACTCAATTTGAACCTTGCCACGTGTTGATTAGACCTTAAAGGGATAGTTCACCCCAAAAAAAAAAAAGTGATGTTTATCTGCTTACACCCAGGGCATCAGATGTAGGTGTGTTTGTTTCTTCAGTAGAAGATTTTTAACTCCAACCGTTGCTGTTTGCCAGTCACGATCATAAATATATATGTAGATTCCTGATTAGTGGCTCTGTGGATCGGTCGTACGTAAATATTTGTCTATTTTCGCGCCGGTATTTTGACCTTCTTTGGCGGAAGTAATGGCGTTGGAAATACTAGATGAGATTCGCCAAATATTAGGTAAAAAAAATAACAAATACAGTTGGGTTTCCTACAGAAACTGATCGTTTTGTGTCTTAAGTCATCAATGTGTTGCCACGAACCACAGGGTTTAAAGGTGCACTATGCAACTTTCCGTCCACTGGAGGGCGCCTATTCAAAACAAATGCGTAGTTTGATGACCAAGTGTGAGCGCAGCATCTTGGGAGATGTGGTCTTATCACAGACGGTGGAAAATAGGACTCGGGCAGAAATCACGTTCATGCATGCGGTTATTAACGTTACTGTAGTGTAAAGCAGAACAGGACCGAGTGTTGTGGAGCTGAGCACGGCCGCTGGAGCGATTGTTAAACAAATACCCGCCTCGCGAATCCCGGGACTTTTATTATGACGGGATGGGACACAGTCGCCGGGCGCCTGCACTGATCCGCTCTTCCCGTTATGATTTTGAGGTAATGCAGCTCTGTTTATCATATTAGATACATTTAAGTGTGTTTAAAATTATATTATGACGTTACTCCGTGCGTTCACTTGTTCACACTGCTAAGAGTAAAGCGCTCCTGCCAAATGAAACCCGAAACCGAGGGTAGCGCAGATATGACGTGATTGACAGGCGACTTCCTCAAATGCAATGCTGACACGTCACGGTCCTTGGTTAAAATAGCAATTTTCTCACAATTTACAAATTGTTGGAAACATCTGGGCTATTGTAAGTACTCAACTGAACAAAATATATAACACCTGCCTAGTGGTTTTTGGATATTTTACGGCAAAAATACTGCATAGTGCACCTTTAATATGGATTGGTATGTCTGTGTGTTTTTTTTATAGCATTACACCCCATTGACCTGCATTATACGAGCAACGGTTGGAGTTAAAAAAATCTTCATTTGTGTTCTGCTGAAGAAACAAACACACCTACATCTGATGCCCTGGGGGTAAGCAGATAAACATCACATTTTCATTTTTGGGTGAACTATCCCTTTAAGCCCCACTTAAAATGTCTACATATCATTGTGTCAGAAAAAACTAATGTCAAACTGTCATCAGAAAAAATATACTTGAGCATAAAAAATATGCTCCCCCTCCCTATTGTTTTAAAACAACTTGTCTCAATAATAATATCAGTGGATGTTTTTAAGTCACACAGGTGTCCCAGTAGAGTTACCACCATTGTGGTTACCACCCATCACATTAAAGGGGTCATGACATGGATTATTTTAATTATTTTATGTTCACTGAGGTTCACTTATAATGTTAATAAAGTGGACACAAAGATGGCACATGTGGAAAAACCATCATTTACAGACAAAGCATTATGAAATTATTTATTTACGGTTTGTGATCAGCTGCTGTCCTGTCAGATTCAATACAGTCACGACTTCATCTTTCAACAAGCGTTTCTTTACAAACTTTTCATTACACTGTGCCTCATTTACCAAAAAAATGCTCCTAACAAACATATGATCCTCAAATAAACCCTCCAATTGTTCTTGACACCGGGATCCTTCCAAAGTCTGTACAGAGACACAGGCAAGTTGTTTAAATGGGAAGCGTCAAAGCGAATGTTCTTTCACTCTTCCGTCCTGTTGTCGACAGATTTGAGTGTGTGGTGTAAGTCAGAAACTGAATGGCATTTGTATATACGGTATCCAGTGTAGACAGCATCACTGATTATAATGGGTTCTCTTTGCTTTTGACACAACACTCACACCCAGTGTAGGCAAATTTCAGCAGTTACGTGACTGAACGGCAGTGGGCGGAGCCTATGATGCAATGACGAATGACTATTTATTGATGTGGTCATATGCAAATCTGTTTGCCTGTGTGATGTCACACATCTTGCATTATCAAAACGAGACGTTTCCAAAGAGAAGGACATTTTAAGCTATGAAAATTACAGGATGTTTCAATGGTACAAAGACATCTTATATGTCGAAAGATCAAGGCAATTTGATTTCTCTTTTTTCTTTTCTTTGAACATAGACACTAAATCTAATTTCAGAGTATGTACTTGAAAAGACTGAAGAACTTTTCTGATCGATGATAAAGTGCTCTAATGTTCAAAAGTTTGAGGTCAATAAGATTTTTTGGAGGGAAAGAAATGCAGGCTTTTATTCAGCATGCATGCATTCATTCATTACACAGATATAGTGATAGCTAAGACATTTATAATGTTTTTTTTTTAAATCATAGATTTTGAAGCCCAAAAAGGCACATCTATCCATCAATCATAAAAGTATTATGACTCCAGTGTGTTAATAAAGGCCTCCTAAAGTGAAGTGATGAATTTTTCTAAGTAAAGTATCCATATTTATAACCTTATAAACTATAAATACTGGCTTTTAGTAACAGCCACACGCAAGTCTAGTTCCGGTGAAGAGGGACCTCTGACCAGACTCATGATGTCGAACACGGAAATGCAGAGGATACAGCAAAACCAAACACCAGACACACAAGTCTAAAACGAAATTTTTTAAAGAGAAATATTGGAGGAGCTTGAGTTTGTAGCCCAGCCCTATTTGAACCGTCTACTCTCACCTAAGCTTACGGTGTGTTTACACCGCCGCCGGCGAGAGCGTCAAAATTCGCTCTTGCCGCCCTGCCAACGACGCTGTAGAAAGCTTCGTGGACGCGCTGCCACTCTGACGTAGATCGAATGTTTTTTTCTTTTTTTAAACTGTATTTAAAGAGGCTGCAAACAAGCATGTTGATGGATAGACTGACCACAAGTAGGATATAAGTTCACGACCAGCAGCCAAATCACCCTGTAGCCCAAGACTGGTTTCCCACTGAAGCGAAGTAGGGCTGAGCCTGGTCAGTACCTGGATGGGAGACCAACTGGGAAAACCAGGTTGCTGCTGGTAGAGGTGTTAGTGAGGCCAGCAGGGGGTGCTCACCCTGTACTCTGTGTGGGTCCTAATGCCCCAGTATGGCGATTGGGACACTGTACTGACAAAGAGCACTGTCCTTCGGATGAGACATTAAACCGAGGTCCTGACTCTCTGTGGTCATTAAAAATCCCATGGCACTTCTCGTAAAAGAGTAGGGGTGTAACCCCGGTGTCCTGGCCAAATTCCCTTGATTGGCCCTTACCAATCAAGGCCTCCTAATAATCCCCATCCACTGAATTGGCTCTATCACCCTCTCTCCTCTCCACCTATCGCTGGTATGTGGTGAGCGCACTGGCGCCTTTGTACTGTGGCTGCCTTTGCATCATCCATGTGGATGCTGCACACTGGTGGTGGTTGAGGAGAGACCCCTGACATGAGTGTGAAGCACTTTGGGTGTACAGTAGTACATTTGAAAGCTCTATATAAATGCCTCATTCATTCATAAGTTAACCTCATGTAATTGTTTAAACGTAAAAGTAAGAAGGAATTGCATTTCCGCTGAAAAACGAGCGTTCTAGCGCATATAAAATAGTGTTGCGCGACTTCTTAACAAATTGCACATCACTATGAATGATCTCGTCGTAAATGATAGGGAAACCTGCACAGCAATGATCAACTTCTCTTACATTTTGCTTGGGAACTAATGTGGTCGGAACCCACGTTTACAGGCCTGCGTTCTCTGGATTTCTCTCAAGCAGAGAACTTCTACATTCCAATTGGTTGCCGCCGAACCGCGTCATAGCTCATTACCATAAAGTTAAGCTGATTACAACTCTCCTCGATGCCCAAATCGTCCAAGACGCGCCGCGCCGCTCTCGCCGCCCGGCTCTCATTGAAAATGAATGACTTCCGGCCACCTTGCTGCTCTGGCCGCCGGCGGTGTGACGCTACTCCTACATCCTACGTCATGCATCAGATCAGAGGTCACTTTTTGGGCTGGAACTCAACTCATGTACAACCGTTACCAATGATTTTGGTTTATAAAGTTAGAAATATGGATATTCTTCTTACACAAATGCATTGCTTAGCTTCAGAAGGCCTTTATTAACCCCCTGAAGCCATGTGGTGCACTTTTATAATGGATGGATGCACTTTTTTGGCCTTGAAAAAAATGGTACCGTTCACTTCCATTATATAGCTTGGAAAAGCCAGGACATTTTTTAAATATCACTCTAATTGTGTTTGGCTGAAAGAAGAATGTCATATACACACAGGAAGACTTGAAGGTAGGGCTGGGTATCGATTCAGATGTTCCATTTCGATTCGATTTCGATTCACAAGTCCTCAAATCAATTCGATTTCGATTCTCGATTCGATTTTCGATTTCGATTCGATTTTGGATTCTCGATTCAACTCAATTGAATATAGATTTAATACAAATACTATAGGTATTTATAAAAAAGAACAGTGAACATAAATGGGTAATTAAAAAGAAATTAAGAGCCACAATCATGTATGTTATACTTTTTATTTTAGGTACACCTGAGTACATTAAAACAGAACGCATCTCTATATTTCAAATTCATACAATTGTTAAATACAATTTTGATGCAACTTTATTTTAAAAAATGTATATGGACTATAATTTGAATGTCTATAATGGCTAACGTACATGCTTAAGTGACTGCTCAAGTTTGATCCTAATGCAAGGCAAGCATTCGCATGTATGTGATTATTTTTAGCAGTTGTGTGCTCGGCTGTGTGTGTGTTGTCACATCAAATGGTTCTGCAGATTTTTAGTATTACTACAGCATTTCACCTCAGCATTATAAAAGGCGACAATGCACCGGAAGCTGCCATTTAAACACTGAATGGATAAATGATGTGCGCCTCTTGCTCCTTTGTAAGATCACGCAAGGCAAATAGGTGACATCTAGTGGAGAAGACTAGTAATTAGATTTACGTTAATCTTATGTTCAATGTTAGTGGAAATAAATATTGAAAAAAATTGATTCGTGGCCTTTAAGAATCGATTCTGAATCAACAAGATTTTAAAAAACGATTATTCGAAAAAAATCCTTTTTTTTTTGCCCAGCCCTACTTGAGGGCGAGTAAATCATGAGGTAATTTTCATTTTTGGGTGAACTAACCCTTTAACTCATGACATGACATGTCTTTGGTTGCTGTAATATTAATTTTGGTTAAAAATAGCGGATGCCAAACTTGCGAGACACCAGGAACTTCGGTTTGCTGTCAATCAAATTCAGGAGAGAGTCGTGTTCCGTCCACACATGGCATGATAATTGGAATGATGGAATGATAATAATCTTCTGGTGCATGTACAATTCACAATTCCAGGTACACTAAAACAAATAGCCAGACACCATGAAGAACTGGATTGGAGCTCATAGCAGGGGCCAAATGGAGAGCCACAGGTGTGGAGTGAAAAGAAAGACAGGGGTGAGAGATAAGAGATTTTTGATGAAATTGTCAACGGCTATAAAGAGTAAGAAAGAGCGAAAGAGGGAAATGTCAGCCCATTCGGGGGGTGTCATGGTGGTAGACACAACACTAGCCCATTACCTCAGTCTTTGTGCTCTGTAGAGCAAACCCTAAAACAAGCACATACACTTCACCTCCGAAAAGCAGCCCTGCTCTGAGCACCAAAGGATCTGGCGAGAGAAGATGAAAGCGCTTTAATTCAGAGTGTTTTAGCTTTATTGTTGGTGGCTCAGTTATTACTGAAAATGGGCATGAGAGAGGTTTCAAGATGCAAAACCACACAATAGCCGCATTGTCTTTACGCTCTGTAATTAATGAAGAAGGTATGAGTGTCTCTCTCTTGTGAATGTTCGTCGGGTCATTCTGTTTCTCTCTTTCAGTCACAGAATCTCCCAGGATGTTTTCTTTCTTTTGATTGCCAGCCAAGACCGCAGTGACAAGAATCCTTGTGTGGCATTTCAGAAACTCGCATGGCAGAATTCCCCTTTTAATGCTTGCAGTTCCAAGAGCTTTGCCACCCCGTAATAACTGACAGATACCATGCCATGTGTTTTGAACTTTAGGCTGATCAAATTTCATCCCTCTGTATAATTATTGAAATCCAACTGCTCTGGCTCTTGGCTTGTGTTCACAAGCTCAAAGGGAACTGCTAGCATACCATTGAGGCACATGCAAAGCTTGGCACGGGGCCGAATGGAGAGGTTTGCTTTCCTTACACAGGATCAGGTGTTTCTCATAACAAATGACAGTTGAACGTCTAGTCTCGGGTTTATAAAATGAGACTCTTTTCTTTAAAGTGGAATTCTAACCAAGTTTCTGTCTCTTTGTTTTGTTTATTTTCTGGTTTTGTTAATGGTATTCCTAATTATATGTAAGGAATATGTTTTGAATTCCTCCGGTTGAGGATGTTTCGTGCTGAAAGCAGTGGTTTTGGGACCAGGAGTGTTTAAAGGTGATTATGGAAATTTCATCTTGGGTGGCACATTCCATTTTAAAGCACAACAAAACAGAGGACTGGATAAACTGAAGCTATAAATACAGAAGTGCAATCAGGTGAATTTAAAAACTAGGGGAAAGTAAAAAAACTAGCACCAAACTACAGAGGGGCTAGAGATCCATCTATATTACTGGCAAAAAATTATATATATATATATAGTCTAGTAAATCCTGTAAGTTGTGAGGTGGGGCCTCCATGGATCGGACGTGTTTGTTCAGCACATCCCACAGATGCTTGATTGGATTGAGATCTGTGGAATTTGGAGGCCAACACCTCAAAGTCGCTGTTGTTTTCCTCAAACCATTCCTGAACCATTTTGGCTTCATGGCAGGCCGCATAATCCTGCTGAAAGAGCCGGTAATGCTTAGGTAGTTGGTCCGTGTCAAAGTAACATCCACATGGATGGCTGGACCCAAGATTTCCCAGGAGAACATCGCCCAAAGCATCACACTGCCTCCGTTGGCTTGCCTTCTTCCCATAGTGCATCCTGGTGCCATGTGTTCCCTAGGTAAGCAACGCACACACACCCGGGCCATCCACGTGATGTAAAAGAAAATGTCATTCTTTAGGTCAGGCCTGGCTATGCAGCCTCTGTTTGATCGGAGCACACAGGCCAGCCTTCGCTCTCCACGTGCATCAATGAGCCTTGTCCGCCCATGACCCTGTGGCCGGTTCTCCACTGTTCCTTCCTTGGAGCACTTTTGATAGATACTGACCACTGCAGACCGGGAACAGCCCACAAGAGCTGCAGTTTTGGAGATGCTCTGACCCAGTAGTCTAGCCATCACAATCTGGCCTTTGTTAGACTCACTCAAATCCTTACGGTTGCCCATTTCTCCTGCTTCTAACACATCAACTTTCAGGACAAAATGTTCACTTGCTGCCTAATATATCCCACCCACTAACAGGTGCCGTGATGAAGAGATTATCTGTGTTATTCACTTCACCAGTGGTAATTTTATTCCTTATCGGTGTATACAAATGACCCCAAAAATATATATTTTGAACATGTAAGCCACGTTTATGAATGTAATTACATCAGACAAACAAGTGTCACATTAACTGTACATTCATGCATTTTATTTAAAGATAGTATAAGCAAAGTGCTTTATCAAATTAATGTTTTTGGATGAACTAACCCTTCAATAAAGTAGGCAGGTGTGGGTCAAAATATTTTGGTCTTGTTTTTAATATTAAGTATTTGGATATATCTCTGTTTATTATGGACTTGTTTAGTTTTTTTTCTTTTTCTAGGAAGTTCTGGCAGTACAAATAAGTCGAGGTTTGTACTTCTCCCCCTGTGCTTTCTTGCACCACACAGAAGAGAGACACATCTGTGATGCGCTTTAAATATGTCATTAACAACTAGTCCTTCAGCTCGGTTCAGTACATGCAGCACAGAATTTTGTGTAAATGCGGTTGTCACTACCTGGATTGTTCTGGAGTTAATTCAGCTATAAGAATGCAGTCGTCACTCCCCTAAATGACTGTCTTAAAGAGGGGGGTGAAATGCTGTTTCATGCATACTGAGCTTTTTACACTGTTAAAGACTTGGATTCCCATCCTAAACAGACAAAGTTTCATAAACTAATGTTGGACGTTTGATGGAGTATTTCTGTGTCAAAAATACTCCTTCCGGTTTCTCACAAGTTTCGGAGAGTTTTTTTCGAGTATGGGTCGGCTTGACGTCGACAGAGCAGAAGGTCCTTGTATGGGCCGTACGGGCTCTTCTCCCGGTAGGGTGCGCGCGTGTGACTAGAGCGAGAGAGGAAATGCACGCCCATAAAAACTCTCTCAGGTTCCGATCCAGTCATCATTATAGTACGCGCCACGCTCCACTTTATTCCTATGGGTGACGTCGAGCGACTTCAACGCTTCAGCACAGCATTCTGGGAAGGCAGCGCTGCATTTGAACCGATTTGAACGCAGAAATGACGGGAAGCTTCACAACATCGCTTCAGTCGCGTCGCAAAGTGGATTTCCACGGTCACTGCTGTTACAGGACTTCACCAAATCATACCAAAGAAGTGTGTTTTTGACGGAGCGGTCCCAGCGATAAAGGTTCGGTCCTGCTTTGGAAGCAGCCGGTGAGTAAAACTGCTTCATATGTCTCTGCTGTCGGCTATCGTCACGTGAGTAAACATCAGTAAACGACACGATCGCGTGCTTCGTCATTCAAATGCGCTAACGTTACTCCATTGTTGTTCTGTATAATGTTACACTAGTCTGACGTGCAAAACCGTTTTGCTTGCTACTGCTAGGTTTAGTCGCATACAATAGTCCATAAACCGAATCATGTCCTCATAAACTGCGAGTAAACACACACAAATGTTGACAGTCCACTAAATACAGTCCATACCACAGAGACGGACGTCCTGCTGTTGCTGTTTCTCCTGTTCAATTTATTTCAACCTCCGAATTTGATTCTGGATCATATATCTATTAGCTGAGATCGATAGCCATGGGTTTCTCCACGCTTGAGGACGTCACCGCTTTGTTCGCGATCGTCATTCTTTAGCTCCGCCCACACGATACGCCTCCAGCCGCTTGGTTTTTCCGGAAAGACTCGGTACAGCCTATATTTCTTTTATAAATATAATAAAACTAAAGACTTTTCAGAGATATGAAGGATGCAATACTACTCTATAGGTACTCAAGATTGACATGAGATTGACTGAAACTGAGTGTTTCACCCCCCCTTTAAGGAATGGGAATAAGCACTAAAAGGTGAACTGGCAACCAAATTTATCTGCAGTGTGTATGTTGCTAATAAAACATTTGTAACTTACTCCTTTTAAAAGCTAACTGTTAATTCAAATCCACTTGGCTCAGAAATCTGAAGCGGCACATGCATGATTGAACAGGCATACATTTCTGATTCCAGGAGAACAGAGAAAACTGCTCTCAGATTAACACCGAGAGTAGAAGTCCACAAACGCCCCATCAGAGAGGCAATGAAAAAGCTTCGGACAAAGTTAATATTGCACAGGCCACTAAATGAATTACTATAGAACCCTGAAGCGGTGCGACTACTGACTGCTTTTAAATTATAAATCCAAACTATGAATTCAATTTTCATAATCTCATTCACAAGGCCCAATCTATTGTCTGATCTAATTTGTATATTTCATCGGCTGAATTAATGAACTTCCACTGACTCTCGCTTCTTGCTTGAGAATGGAAAAAAAATATGTAATTAAGTCAAAACATAAAACAAAAGAAATTAATTAGATTGCTTATCAACCTAAAATCAATCCAAACTTTATTTCCTGTTGCATTTGGTAGTAGAGAGAAGCTCTCCTCCCACCGCTCCGTTCCCATCGCTCTGTGTTTAAAATAGGATCAAAGCACCTGCCAGTATTACTCAGACAAAGAAATCGATGAGTAGAACAAGACTCCAGCATGTGGGTGAGACAATGCACAAAAAGAGAGAGAGACAGAACACCGGTGAAGTAGAACAGCATATAGCACCGGCATGTTAAAAACTCATTTTAAGCCCTTCAAGCATATTTAACGTCTCTTCTTGGAACTGACAAGAAACTTAAGTATTGTTGAAATGTCTCTGATTTCACTAAACACGGCACTGCATGTACTGCACAGCTTTTGTGTGAACACAATATTACTGCTATTACAGCTCAATAATAAGACAAGAAAACTACCATCTCTAGAGAGTGTCAAAAAATTTCCTTTTAGTGTAATGTCTGAACTTGGGTTTACGGTTTTACGGTTAATTTAGTTAAAAATCAGAACCTTGGCTTAGTGGTTAACATAAAAAACGTTATATATAGGAAGACGGGGCACTCCGATTACTTCTGAATGGGAGAAAGTGCAACGCTCAATATGGTGACACAAGTCCCGCCTTCTAAATGAAAGAGCCAATCGTTGACTAGTAAAGTCATCACTTCACCGCAGCTGCTGTTAGACGCTCCGGGTTGAGCTTGTTTAGCTTCATCCAGGCTTAAAAATAAAATAAAAATTGTCATGATTTCAGCATTTAGGAAAAAAAAGTATGAGACTGTTGCTGTCAGAGTTCATTGGCGATTTCAAACATGAAATTGAGTTTTGGAGAATTTGATGTTTCCTCATTCAAAGAGACAGGAGCTGCACATACATGCCTAAGAGGCGTTTCAAAGCTGCCCGCTGAGTTAAAGGACTTGTCTTAAAGGGACTTTGTTGACATGCACACTCTTGCACATTGAACAGTGCTCATACAGATTTAAACCTAGCTTGAAGGATAGAGATGGCGCTAGCAACACCAAGGTCATCGGTTCGATTTCCATTGCATGAACTGATAAGTTGCTTTGGATAGAGTGTCAGATAAATGCATGTAAATATCATGAATATTAGATGCAATACTGTCTAAAAGGACAAAAAAGACAGAAGACATGTACTGTAGGCTAGTGTGCCAATTTAAATTTGAATAAACATTTATTTCAGATATGACAAACACACTGCCATTCACATAATTAAACATGCAATACAGGTCCATATATGGTTTAATAGTCGTCAGTATACATTATATACTGCACTGTATGACGTTAGCAGAAGGCTTGTGTTGTCTTAAAGGGATAGTACACCCAAAAATGCAAATTTGCTGTTAATGTACTCACCCTCGGGCCATCCATGTCTTTTTTTTCTTCAGTAGAACAGTGAAGAAGATTTTTGGTCTTTGGTGATTTGTATAATGCCAACAACTACTGTCATTTTGGGAGCCAAAAAAACAAGCAAAACAAAATAAATACCTGTGGCTCCTGATGATACATTGAGGTCTTAGCAAAACTATAATATACAGGTAATAATGCTGTATTATCTACAGCATTATTACCTGCAATCCACAGCCTCGACAAATGGTCCTGAGTGCGTTCACGGCAGTCTGCAGCGCGAGCTTCCGGTCACAGTATGACGTGTGCGCAGGAGCTCAAACTATGAGGATCCGTGAAAAGTCAATCATCCCAACCAAGATTGTACAAGCGAATGTAATCTTAATTTTTAACCCTCACCCTTCCCTCGGGTCATTTTGACTCATTCAAAAAAGTATTTTAAAAATTGAGTGTTCATCAGAGTGGTCCAAGACCCTAGGACTTTTGTCACATTTGAACCATGAATACACACACAAAACATTTACTGGACTCGAGAAGTTTTGTGCTTGAAATTTAAAAAAGTAAGAAATCCTTCCCTCGTGGGTCAATTTAACCCTGTTAATAACTAATGGAATGCAAGGAATGCTTCAGTACATATAGAAATGCTCAAAATTTCTAACTTAAAATGTTTTAGTTTACCAAAAAATGTCTACATGTGTACCTGAATGCATACTGAAGAGATAAACTCGAGAACAAGGTTATTATACTTTTTGAAATTAGTTTTTATTTTATTATCGTTTTCAATTTTGCTACAAATTTCAGTTTAGTTTTAGTTAGTTTTACAAATGGTTTTGCTAGTTTTAGTTTAGTTTTTATTTTGCAAATACATTTCTATTTAGTTTTTATTTATTTAGTTTCAGTTTTAGTAATTATAGTTTAGCAGAGTTACCATAATGAAGTGTAGAGACCAAATCAAGGTTTTTAATTTCAGCAAAGTTTAATGTTTGCACAGATTAGAGTTTAATCTTACTAAACTTCCTTAAGTGAAATATCTTGATAAACAAGCATTATTGTTTAAACCCAGGAAGGTCTTACAAAACACGCATAAAGTTGGGTCTTCACCTTTGAGCAAAAAAGCTTGAGTCAAACTATGACCTATACAAACAACGATCTGGAGATTAAAAATGAAATAAATTATATTTTGATATTAAAAAATTATATTTGATATTTTTGACAGGCTAATACTCAGAGGATCTATCTTGAACCAAATAAATGCAACGTAAAATATAAAAGTAAAAATGATAAATTCCAGACAAACTCATTCATAACAAAGATGAAATATTGTTGTAAGACCACAGCTAAAGTCATCTGAATACAGCTCTGTTGTGCTCTCTCTCTCTGTGTGTGTGTGTGGTGTGTGTGTGTGTGTGTGTGTGTGTGTGTGTGTGTGTGTGTGTGTGTGTGTGTGTGTGTTGTGCTATAATTGTAAAGGGGACCAATGTCCTCACTTATCTAGTAAAATATTATGATAACTGACTAGTAAGGACATTTGACTGGTCCTCACTAGTTAAAAAGGCTTATAAATCTATTGTTTTGCACGTTCTTGGGATGAGTAGGTTTAGGGATAGGGATTGGGTTAGGGGATATAAAATATCATTAACATGACATAAAATCAATGGAAGTCCATGCAATGTCCTCACTTATATAGTGAAACAAACGTGTGTGGATGTGTGTCCTGGTATGTCCTACTTTGTGGGGAAATGTCTCCACACAGATAATATTATTAGTAGTAAATGATTATGATAACACCTTTGAGCCTGTCAATATTATGTAAACATGAAATCTCAAACGCACAGTAGGCTAGTACTTGCTACTATAGTTGCTGACTTTTGTGCCTGCGTCTCTCGTCGCGTAAGAAACGGCATTCTAAAACAGTGAGCTTAAGTTAAAAGAAGTTCAACGTGCATCTCATTACCTTGTGTTATTTCCCATTTCACTGCCACGGACGCATTGATTATTTGTGAACTGCGGTTTAGGACTAGCGATGTGCTGCCTGTCTGCACCAGTTAGAGAACACAGACTGGGTAGCCCGCCTAGCATATCTCGCTGATTTTTTTTTAGCAAACTGAACAACTTGAATTTAACTTTGCAGGGTAAAGACACACACATCCTAAACATGTATGATAAAGTGTGTGGATTCATGAAGAAGATCAAACTGTGGGAGAGTAAATGTGAAGATGGGGACACAAGTTGTTTCCAGCAGCTCAACAGGTACCTTTCTGCAGGTGATGTTGACAGAGCTCCTATAGTGCAACTAGTTAGCACAAATTTATCCAGACTCAACAGCGAGTTCAACCACTACTTCCCTGATATCGAAAGCAAGTCTGCCAAACTTGACTGGGTCCGTAATCCTTTCATGACTGAAAGTACGGATAACAACATTCCAACCAGACTACAGGAAAATCTGCTGGATGTGTCCTCAGACCGTGGACTGAAGATGAGGTACTCAGAAACAAACCTGTCACAGTTCTGGTGGGATGTGGAGAAGGAATATCTTGATTTGGGGAAACATGCACTGAATGAACTCCTGCCATTTGGATCTACATATTTATGTGAAGTGACATTTTCATCCATGGCCGTAATCAAGTCCAAGCACAGGAACAGACTCAACTTGGAGAAAAGCCTGATAGCTGCTGTTGCCACACTGCCCCCAAGACTGACCAAGCTTATGAGTGAGAGACAGGGTCAAGTTTCTCATTAATTGGTGAGTCCTTTTGTGTCATACACAGATCTAAACAGTAGGCTGCTACTATGTATATAAAATGTTATCTTTGTTTTTGTATAATTGTTCTGGACATGTGAAGATGTGAAAATAAAAGTCATACAAATATTGAACGAAGACAAGTATGAGTTATTATAGGAAGTCAAAATATTATTATTATTTACAGGTAAATTAGATGTTACACTGTGCAAACCTAAAATTTACACCAAATCTAAAAATCACACCTATCACATGCGCTTGTGGGGGTACTTCAGGAAGGATAAAGTGTTTTGGGGGTACAGTCCCCTAAAAAGGTTGGGAACCACTGCCATAGACCGTAAAAAAATATGGACGACTCGACATCATCCGTTTCCACTTGCCATATTTGAAGCTTTCAGGCGGGGGGGGCGGCGCTGACATCTTGGGACCGAGTCTGCGCAGTAGCGATTTCGGGACCGGAGTTGCGCAGTAGAGCGCAGGAAGTAGAGCAGGAAGTACAGCTGCGATATCAAAAGCCCGCCCACACTCTCGCAGATGCAGAACAATTAATTATGTTGGTGTGAAATAAACAGTTATGGAAATGTAGAAATTAAAGCTAAAGCACCAATCTGCTCCCAAAACTTCCGAAAAAAGTCCGTTAGTGCCTCAGTGACAACTTCACTCAGAGAAGCCGTCAGTCTCAGCTGTCAATCATGACGTCACACACACGTTTTTAAAGCGTCAGATAACTAACTAAAACTAAACTTATTTTAAAAACGAACACTTGAAATGAAATCATCGTGATGATAACTGCCTTCAATGACATAAACTAACTTTGGGGAAAAAATATTTGAAGTGTAATTTTATTGTTTAGTTTGTCTCGCGTCCATTAGAAAACACAGAGGAGCTATACTGGGACCGGTCACCGGGGGGCGATCGAGGCGCGAAAGCTTCAGTAAATGAGAGGGAGACTGCAGGCTTGGTCTGCACGCGTCCGTCACTCAGATCACTTGACGGGCAGTAGCACAATATACAGACACTCCCTCAACCGCCACAGTCAGATTTTCCACCACATTAAAGAGAGCTTATTAATAACAAAAACGAATATTTATTTTTGCTAATTATTATTTTATTTCAGTTAGTTTTTTAGTAAGAGTAGTTCGTTTCGTTTCGTTTTAGTTTTTTTTATTTATTCAGATTTTTTAATTTTATTTCAGTTTACGAAAATGTTTTTTGTTTTAGTCTTAGTTTTAGTTTTAGTTTCAGTTTTCGTTTACAAAAATAACCTTGCTCGAGAACTGCCTTCAGCACCTAGTGGAAGAGTGCCATTTCTCCATATAGAGCTATAAGGCCATCTAGTTGCAAGAGTCATGAAATATCCTGTTTATATTTTTTCCCCACAGACACTCAATGTAAGATGTTTTGATCTGAATTAAAAGGGTTACGCATGAAATTGCATGAAGTTGAAAGAATGTGCTTAATAATTTATTGATAAAATCTAGTAATTTAATCTTAAATAAAATAAAGTAAAAATAACTAAACAAAAACAAAAACAAATCAACAACAACAAAAAAAAACCTGTTACATAATAGAAGAAAAAAGAAAAAGAAATAGGCTTTCTGGACAAAAAAAGGTCATTTTGTCCTGCGAGGGAAGGAATTGTAGGAACTAGACTCTTTGGTGTGTTTCGACTGCAGTGACCAGGGTCTAAATTAAGTTTCAGGTAAATATTTCCCTCTCAAAACGCCCCTGCTCGTGAGATTTAAAGTTTTTTTTAAGTTCAGGACCTTTCGAGGGAGGGAGCTGAACACGCTGATTGGTTGAGTTCACACAGCATTTCAACCACTATTTTTAAAAGTCTGTCGTGGTGTGTGCAGTAAGAGTTGACTGCTATTCGAATCAACAATGGAGTTTAAAAAACACGATCGAAGGGACGACGACGAGGTTCAGGTTTATTACATTTATTTGCAAAGGACGAAATCCAGTGGGATCCACTGTAAAGTCCTACTTCACCAGGCTAATCGTCATCATGGTACTTTAGACCGTGATGGAAACGAAGACAGCAGCAGGTCTGAGGGAAAAAAAAAGAGTTCCTGGGACTAGAGGGCTGCATTGGGATTGAGTCCTGCCGGGTCCCGTGGGACCCAACGCAAATCTCGCGGGAGAGGGCGGTTTGAATTTTGCTGCGGGCGGGAATGGGCGGCTAAAAAAAAACACAGCGGGAAAGGGAGGTTGCCTAGCGCCATGATGGAGATGTCAATAGATGGCGTAGAAAAGAACCTCAAACGAGGTATTTACAGCACAAAAGCTAAGCAAGGAAAGTCTGACATTTGGAGAAGTTTCTCAATTGTTAAAGATGGAAAGGAGCTGGACTTTGTTTATTGTGACAAATGTGCAAAAATACTCATCTACAATGGGCACAAATCCGGCACGTCTGGGTTGAGGCGACACACCGGCTTTGTTCTCCCCGGTCAAAGTTTTCATGTAGCCTAGTTTATCGTATTATGTATATATTTTTTTGTAAAACAGTCTATTTTTATGTGCAAAGTTTTTGAAAAAAACGAAATTATATTTGAATGTATTGTGTGTTTTGTCTTTTTTTTTTTTTTTTACATGCAGGGAAACGAAACAAACAACCCCATGAATCTCTTTAATAATATCAATACAAATACGTGTTTTTTTTTCTCCTGCGAGACGGGAGAAGACACAAAATCAATACATCTCTATTATTGTGCGGGAATAAATTCTCAGAGTTTTGCGGGTGCGGGGATGAGAGTGGACATTCACATTGCGGGAGCGGGTGAGAGTGTAACACATACGTTGCGGGAGCGGGTGGTAATGGTCAGAAATTCGGCAGGCGAAGGCGGGAGCGGGATGAAGAAAACAGTCCCGCGCAGGGCTCTACCTGGGACCAATTGTTCAGGGTAATTTCGGTGGAAATGGAGCTAAAGTGTGAGGCAGGGATGATAAATAGGTCACGGCATCCAGGATAAGCACAAGTAAGTAACACTTTTATGACCAATACAACACACGCATCTTCCCTCTCTGTTGTACACAAACACAGCGTTAGCTATTAGTTTGCGCTTCAGACTGCTGTGAACGCATTCAGGATTATTTGCAGAGGCTGTGGATTACAGGTAATAATGTTGAAAATAATATTCGGCTTCTTGCACTGACCAAATGTTTTGCTTCATAAGACATCAGTGTATTTTCAGGAGCCACGGGTATTAATTTTGTTTTGCCTGTATGTGTTTTTTTGACTCTCAAAGTGACGGTAACCATTGAGTTGAATTATATGACTCACCAAGCCCCACGGTTTCCGATAAAAATCTTTACTTTTCTCCTGAGAAAAAAAGTCACCTACATCTTGGATTGCCTGAGGGTGAATTAAATTAACAGCAAATCTTCATTTTTGGGTGAACTATCCCTTTAAGACAATAGACTCACTGGAGGGCAGGAGAAGCAGACGATCATTACTACATTATTTAAGATGACACACCACCTCTCCTGGGAAGATTCATAGACTCTTCCTGATATACTGGAGATGGTGTGTCATCGACCCTGAACATGTGAATTACTGTGAAATAATCCTTCTTTTGAACCAATGCTTGCTTGATTTGTTTAGACCGATTCGCAATGCATTTGTAAACCACTTGATTGTAGTTTGGGAACTTTAATAAACTCCACTTAAAAAAAAGAAGTAATGAACCGTTTAATTCAACCAACTTGCTGGAAGTTCAACAAAATGAATCAGACTTCCCAGCGTGAACACAAACAGATATGCAGTAAACAAATACATTCAAACACATATGCCGTAAACACATGCACCTCACAGGTGCATCTACTACACCAACATAAATCACTATAATCACACACACATGTATGCTTTGCACACCCCCTAAAGTGTGATTCCTTTTCCTCCGAGTTAATTTTCACCTTCAGCATCAGTCGTGCAACTGCTTATACTCGATTTATCAAGCAGCAGCACAATCTGTACTAGCTAATGCTCCAGCACGCAAGAGAGCGGACCCAGCGGTGCTACAACCACTCTGCCTGATCATGTTTGGATCAAATATCAGTTCTTGCCCTTTTTTTCTTTTTCTTTTTTAAAAGAAATTAGGCGATATCTGCGAGTGTTAAAGCTCATCAATGACCCTGGAATTGGTAGGGAACTGGAACTGTTCGAAAATGTTCAAGGGATAGTTCACTTTGAAATTAAATTTTGATTTATTTTAGCTTACCTCATGAGGATCCGAGATGTAGGAGTATTTGTTTCCCCAGTAGTTTCAATTTTGATCATTTTAGGTCAAACCGTTCTTGTCTGTGCCTCACATAATGCAGGTCTATGGTCACCACCTCAAAGAGCATACACAGAGAAGTCCAAATTAAACAATCCCCCATCGTAAGTACACACTGATGGCCTAAGACACGAAACGAGCGGTTTGTGTGAGAAAACGAACAGTATTTATATTGTTTTTACCTCTTGGACACCACAGGAAACACGCACGTGCGCCCTCGGATCAGTCGGACGTAGTGATGTACAAGCATAGACCGTAAAAAAATATGGACGACTCAACATCATCCGTTTCCGCTTGCCATATTTGAAGCTTTCAGGCGGGGGTGCACGGCGCTGACATCTTGGGACCGAGTCTGCGCAGTAGCGATTTCGGGACCGGAGTTGCGCAGTAGAGCGCAGGAAGTAGAGCAGAAAGGACAGCTGCGATATCAAAAGCCCGCCCACACTCTCGCAGATGCAGAACAATTAATTATGTGGGTGTGAAATAAACAGTTATGGAAATGTAGAAATTAAAGCTAAAGCTCTAATCTGCTCCCAAAAATTCCGAAAAAAGTCCGTTAGTGCCTCAGTGACAACTTCACTCAGAGAAGCCGTCAGTCTCAGCTGTCAATCATGACGTCACACACACGTTTTTAAAGCTACACTGTGTGATATTTTCCCCCATCTAGCGGTGTAAAGGTATATGACAATCCACTGAACATTAGTTTCTGTTCCTCTCAATTCCGATTTCATTTTAACTCCTACGATGGGCGATTTAGTCCAAGATTAACATGGCTTCCAGTTCGACCTCGTTCATGACTGCCATCGAGTGTTAAAACGCGAAAGGCGAAGCTTGAATTTACGGGTATGTCCCTCTTTGACTAATGTACTTTCAAGATGGAGGGGCAACATGACAACCGGCATTCGAACCTCTCACCCGTATGTATTTTCAATGGCATATTATAAACTTATGAAAATACTTTATTACTTGAAAGAAGTAAATATACATTAACGAGCACATATATTTTGGAAAGAACAGTGTTTTTAGCTAAGAATAAACTAAAAATGTTACACAGTGTAGCTTTAAAGCGTCAGATAACTAACTAAAACTAAACTTATTTTAAAAACGAACACTTGAAATGAAATCATTGTGATGATAACTGCCTTCAATGACATAAACTAACTTTGGGGAAAAAATATTTGAAGTGTAATTTTATTGTTTAGTTTGTCTCGCGTCCATTAGAAAACACAGAGGGGCTATACTGGGACCGGTCACCGGGGGGCGATCGAGGCGCGAAAGCTTCAGTAAATTAGAGGGAGACTGCAGGCTTGTGTCCAAGAGGTAAAAACGATATAAATACTGTTCGTTTTCTCACACAAACCACTCGTTTGGGGTCTTAGGCCCTCAGTGTGTACTTACGATGGGGGATTGTTTAATTTGGACTTCTCTGTGTATGCTCTTTGAGGTGGTGACCATAGACCTGCATTATGTGAGGCACAGACAAGAACGGTTTGACCTAAAATGATCAAAATTGAAACTACTGGGGAAACAAATACTCCTACATCTCGGATCCTCATGAGGTAAGCTAAAACATATCAACATTTAATTTCAAAGTGAACTATCCCTTTAACTGTTTTCACGTTGCAACTCATGAGAATTTTGATTAATCCGATTTTTTACACAGTTGAACAAAAAAGTAGGGCCGGTACTCGATTAAAAAAATTCATCTAATTAATTAGAGGCTTTGTAATTAATTAATCAAAATTAATCGCATTTTAATTGCATATAAATATTTGGCCTGAGAACAGTGAGAAGTAATTTTTCACATGGATGTTTAGTATACCATTGAATAATGACTGAATACATAAGCTTAATCAACAAAATATTGTTTATTTATTTCAGTCCAGCAGACCAGTGCAATGTCTGCCATTAAGTGTAGCAAAAGCATATCTGTGATATTTGAGGCTCGATGTGCGGCGGTGATACGCTAATTCCTTGTTGTACAGCTTGCACACAACCGTGCTCTTGTCGACGCTTCCATCCTTTCGTTTTTTAAAACAAAATTTCCCATCCACGGGGCCAAGCAAAGCGGTCTCATCAGCTTCTTCGTTCATGTTCACTATGGTTTCTTGTTGTCGTGACTCGTGACCATAGGTCGTGACCGTCGGTGTTCCAGTATAATCGGTCCGTCGAAACTCATTCATTGAAAAACGTTCCGCGATGCAAAAATAAGTGTGGTTAAAATTATCTTATTTATTTTTTGCGTAATTAATCTTAATTAACGTGTTAAAGTCCCGTAATTAATTAATCTTAACGCGTTAAAGTCCCGGCCCTACAAAAAAGATTTGTTCACTGATTTGTTGAATCTTTTTGCCGGTTGCATCATTATGCAAATGATTGGTGAGCATCTTTTGTGTTAAACGTCCCACGAGCAACAGCTCTTTTAATCCGAATATTGGTAATATTAGACATGAGCCGTGCTTATATTCTGACAAATGAATAAATCAGTGTTAAATGCCCACTGAAATGCCTTGAAATATGCAGCATTATTAAATTTGTTGATGTAATTTCCACTGAAACAGGAACACAGGGTGAGCCAGCCCTTCCCTCTTTTTTAAAAATGCCAACAGCGTTTAGTTTATATAGCCATTGAGCTCAGTAAAGCCACAGTTTCCTCCTAATCTCTAATCGTTTCACCCCTTGATCTCCTTCATTTTGCTTTAGCGTTCCATGCAGAATTCAAATGGGTCAGAAAAATGTTCTGGTCTTCGCTGACTTGTGCATATGATCTACTCTGTGCTATCGTGTCTCTGGACCGGAGCAGAGTCACAATAACCTGAAACTAGACTTGATTCACCCCAATGTCTGAATCATTCCCTATGCCCTACATAGTGCACTATGTGCCATTCACCATGAAGAAAATATCAAATGTGTGAACAAACGACCAATTTCAGCTCTTCAGTGTCTGTTTGTAAGGGGCGGGGCTTCAGATTATAGAGAGCATTTGATTGGACAGAAAATCTGATGAGAAGCTGAAGTGCAGTGATGTCCTTAAAATCAAGCTTTTGTCCTCAAAAGTGTAAGCTTTAAATGTTTATCTTCGAAATGTGAGTGTTGTCATTGTTTTCATCCATAGCCTGGCTCCGCTCTCCTACTTCTGCTCAATTTTCACTTTCCTACAGTGCTCCGTTTGGGATTGCCGTATACTCTCTGTTTTTCTCTGGTCACATTTTAACCGGTCCAATCAGTGAACAGAGCGCGTGGCTGAGAACGATGACGTTGATAGCTATGGCTAGAGATGACAAACGTCACTCACGACCAAACATTAGCGATTGGTTATGGCAGATCCAGAGTGGCTCTGGGCAGATCCAATAGTTTTAAACTTCAACAGAGTACCTGCCTTCAAGAAAGTTCACGCTTGTCAATGTCAATGCTCGTCAACTACTCAGTGAATTCGGACACCTTTCTTTTGTCACATACTGTTTTTCGCCTACTATATAGTAGGGAAATATGCAATTTCAGATGCAGCCAGTAACTTGTTTTGTTTGCTGAATTTATCAGTGTAGAATCAATGATTCAAATCCCTCATGAATTAATGATTCAAGTCCCAGTGCTGTTACAATGTACATCAGCTCTCTTGGAAAGCCACTCTGCCAATCAGATTGCAGACCCGGACTATTAATAAACTATTATTCATTTATATTTAAAATATGCATGTCTAGAAATCTTTCATGTCTACAATTCACTAAAAAAAACACTGATTAGTCCACAAACAAAGAATGAAAAAAGTATAGTATTCCCTTCCCACAGGTCATTTAGCCTAAGTAGGTTCAGGTTTTACAGTGATCAGGCAAGATGTCATGAATTTTGCAATGCAGTCTGGCCACTGTCCAAACACATAATGGACCATAAAGCTTCAAGATTAGACACAACTATCCTGATCCTTTAAGTACTGTAGACAAGCCACACCTTCAGTAAAACTCTGTCTAATGCCTGTTCCTAAAGCATGCTATTCACAGAAGCTTTTTAATCTTTCTTTATGATGTGTCATATCCTGTGATATGGCTTTGCATTCAGTGATCAAAATAACTTTCCTTACCCTCTTTGACTCAATATATCATACTAGAATAGAAATGTTAAGCCAGCTAAACTAGTTTCCAACTTATGCTTTCTTCTCACCTTTGAAGTGCAGTGCATTGGCTAGAATCATGGCTCCAGGTCTGGTTTCCAGTGCCTGTTCCAGAGCTGCTGTCTCTTTCCCATCCATCCCATTTTTAGCCCAGGACTGGAGCTTCTCCATGTCAGTCTGTTTCTGTGCATCCTCCAGGGCCACATGCTGCAACCCAAAGTGGGACTGGAGCTTCTCCAGAAAGCTCTTCTCCAGTTCAGGGGCTAGTTTGGAAAACAGCGAGGAGGAACTGTGCAATGTGTAGCTGGTTCCATTAGCTTCACGCACAGATTTCAGTGCCCTGGTCAAAGCTTCTCCAAACGCTTTTTCATTTTTGGTGATCCTCAGGAGATCATGAAACTGGCCTACAGTGGATCCATTAGCTCCACCTCCCACAGCCAGCAGAGAGTTGGCCAACAGAAGCGGGGAGATGACGGTGTTGGTCTTGGAGCCGTCGATGCGGAGTGACCTGTACAGCTGCAGTCCCAGGCTCCAGGTGGGGTGATGCAAGCTGGAGATTTCTGGCTGAGGCGAGCCTTGAACTTTGGGTTCCTGTGGAGTAGATGACCAGACGCTCTGTAGAGCCAACAGTAGTAAAGACGGGAGAGGAACAGGAGACATGGGTAGCATTGCAGGCCTGAAGAGAAAGGGAAAGAGAAGAAAATATTATATTTATATTATTATTATACAAATGTTAAGTATATTACAGGTCACATAGACCGCGTTTTTCCACACCATGGTGCTATCTATCATTGTTTTTCAACGTAAACACACTAGATGTTTCGCACCTTTTGCAGCGTCTAGCACATCACACTGCGTTCTAATGGGCTGGTTACCCTGTGAAAATGATGACGTCATGCACATGCGTATTACATATTCAGTCTATAGTGTTTCATCACCATCTAACTTTGATAATGCGGTCTTCTGTACACGGAAAACTTCTCAGTTTTAAGCATATCGTTGGCGCGTGAACGTACCCTTAAAATAGCCTATGTGCTGCTCAAGTTTAAAGAAATTCAACTTTTAAAAAATGTTTTTTTACCATTCAACTGCACACGTTTCAAATTTTAAAAAAGCAAAAAACCTGTTGTGTGAACGGCCCCTTAAGGTCAAAGTATACTTAATTTTTTCGCATAAATGCATTTCGTCATCAGAAGAGTATGCGCGTACTGAGCGGTAACCGCTTGATTTTTTTTACAATACGCGCAGGTTGCACATGTGCATTTCTTTTTTTTTGTTGCAGTATTTACATGGGTTGGAACTCGTGGCAAGCGATTGCTCAAAACTGCGCATGCATCTACCCCCTGTATATGAATACCAGTCAAAAGAAATATACTTTACAAGGCTGCTTTCAACTGTGCACATATCGTGTAAACGTAAAAATAACTAAGTATAATTTCAGCTTTACGATCGAAATTTAAACTGATCTCTTCATTAAAAACATGTTGTATTGGGAGCAGGTAACCCCCCCCCCCCCCCCCCCCCCGTTTGGTAAAACGCACACTTTTCAGTCTAATCAATTTTCGAAGGACAATATCAAGTCCAGTCCAAGTTTCTCTCTCCCTTTCGCTCTCTCATTTCACAAATGCTAATATTAAAGTCCTGATTCCCAAGGATGGATTGTGGTCCTGTGAGGCCCAAGGGTACCAGCTTCTTGGATATCCCCCAAAAGCCATTGATTTTAATTATATTATGGGCAAACATTCAAACACTGCTCCTCTATCTATCTATCTATCTATCTATCTATCTATCTATCTATCTATCTATCTATCTATCTATCTATCTAAATACTGTGGTAATCAGAGTTTACACCAACATCTACAATAAAAATACATTAATGTGACAGATATGCTCTGAAAATGAATGAGATTAATTCAATTTAAAGCATTATAGTTTTCTTTTTTTAACAGAATTAACTACAACTGCATTTTGAAGGAAACCGTGGTTGCAGTTTTAATTTATACAAGCGTCCCTTTACCCCCATCGTCAAATTATTTTTCCAGACTGTTGCACTGCTGACAGCGCATTAAATAGTGACCAGGCACTTCCTCACGGCATAATGCATCTCTAAAACTCAACGTTAAAATCCTCTTAAATCTAAACCATAAACCGAATAGAGTCCTCTAGAAATTTCACTTTACATCCGAGAGATCACAGAAAGGACCGAATAAACAAACCCCTTAAATAACAGCAGCCGTCGGAGGATATTATACAGGCGGAACAGTAGATGTTGATTTTTGCGCTTGCTGAGCGAGCGCAGCTGTTCCGTCTGCTCGGAGAACTGAGGGGCAAAAAACAAAGTGAAAAAGTTCCTTGTTTGCTTGTACCGTTAATTAATTAAAGCTTCCTTCTTTCCTGTGGCTTCCTCTGCGGGTTTGAGCTGAAAGGAACTGACAGGGCAGGTTCAGACGTGACAGAGGAGGGTCTTCTCACAGTTTGCTCACTTTTCCAGCAATCGCATACAATGCATTCTCTCTGGACTCAATCCGGGCATTTTTCCTCTTTCCAGAAATCGCACATTCCAATCCACAAACCTCTTTTTCAATGACCTCTTGTTTACGGAGTCATTTTTTGTCTATTAGTGTTACACCCTAAAAGCGTCAGAATGTATTATTATTCAGTGTTTTGACCAAAAATGGACAACGAGTTATCTTTTTTTTTCCTCACGCAACTGGTTGGTTCCCTCAGCTGCACCTCGAGGAAAGCACGCGGTCACTGTAGCGACCGAAAGGGGGCGCGCGCGGTCTACACTGCCCCGGCCCAACAACATACGGTCGACTTGTCCTATAATAGCGTGTCATGTATCCACCCGCGAAAGCATTAAACACACTCTTCTTCCTTCTAATTTACATTTTGAGCTCTCAGTGTTGGTTTTCAGCTGTGACGTTTTCCAACATCCCCAGAGAAAGCTTACTTTAAAACACTTAAAGTCCCCATGAAATCACAAGAAGTTTTTTTTTTTTTTGTTGGGGCTTTTAGTATAAATATATGTTTGTCTTACTGTTATAAGGCATACTGCTCCAAAACAATGAAACATTTCACGTTTAGAAGATAAGCTTTCAAAACTTACACTCTCTTACTTCTGCCGACGGATCAATGATTTTGATGACACAGCTTCTCAGCAGATTTTCTGTCCAATCAAATGCTCTCAAAAATCCGAAGCCCCGCCCTTATTCAGACGGTAATTGTTTCTCACGTAGAAGTCCATAAAAATAAATGTGCATGCCACCTCAGTGATAAAACTTGAATCCGTTAGGATAGTGATTTATTCATAGTGAAGGAGGGAGTTTTATGATCCTGCGCACCCGGGAACAATGTTCACATGGCCAATAACATGATTGTATGCTGTAAATAAAATGTCATATGCTTGGTATAATAAGAATAAATGCATATTTAATTTAATAATAGGAAAATAATATCCAAATTATTATTAAACTATTTAAATCTGTTTAAAAATAGGAAGATATAGACACACATTACAGTTCAAATGGTTTTCTGTTTTGTATTTTATTTCAAAATAAAGGATTATATTTCATTCCACATGGAAATGAGCTGAAATAATTTAATATAGCCTCTTATTTACATGAGCTAAACAAAATGCTACTTGGTTATTTTAACATGTATAATTGCTGCCGTAATAACGGCCCATTTCAAACGTTTACGTGCTTTTCTTCTTTTTATTTTTTGAGCAGCGATGAAATATATTGCTTTTAGAAATATTTGCCAACATTTCAGTAATAAAAGTCTAAATCTTTACAATGCATCCAAATTAGAGCGAAGCGCAACCGTACGGTGCTCTGCAGGGGTCAAAAAGGAAAAACACTGAATTTTGAAGCAATATATTCTTGAAAACTCAGAAATGTGGATTCAGACAGCAATTAAATTACCTTGCGTTTCATAAAAAAACAGTAGGTAATTCGGCCGGGGATTTTTACGCGGTTAATGGGAGAAAAGCACTGACATTCTGGATTCAGACAGCAATAAAATCACAGACTAGCCTCTGTCAATGATGAAAATACCTTACGACCCCACGAGAAACAATTACCGTCCGAATAGGGCTATCTATTCACTTTCTTCATGGTGAATGCACTATATAGGGGATAGGGAACGATTCAGACAATGTAAATATGCTTTTCATTGGTGCGAATGTAGTCTGGTTTCACGTTAGTGTCATGTGAACCGTCACAGCTCACACACACACACGGTCTGCTCCGGTCCAGAGACACGAGAGCACAGAGCGGATCATATGTGCGAGTCGACGCAGACCACAAAACGTATCGGATCCATTTAAATTCTTCACAAAACGCTGTGTTTTAAAGCGATATGGAGGAGATCAGGAAGGGAAACGGCTACGCTGCATTCACACAGGGGGTCGGCATCAACGCCTCTCATTTACTTTGAATGGGTGACGTCATGCATTGCCGAACGTGGGTTCCGTTGCGTCGCGTCACTGGCGTTGCTCGCAGCAAAAGTTGAAAAGTTTTCCATTTTTCGAGTGCCAATGCAAGTGTCAGCCAGTCAGATAGCATATGCAAATATACTAGCACAGACGCAAGCCAATTGCAACACCAGAAAAGTAATATGATTTGCTGTAGTCACTGTGATGGTTGTATCGGCACCAAGCTTTCTGCCCTCTGTCAAGTGCTGACGCCAAGCGGCAACCTCCCCCAGTTTCTGTTGAAGCCAATACGGAAGTGACTTAAACTGCAATTCATTGACAGGCCAATCGGAACAGGCTCCAGAAGGGAGCAGAATCTCATTAAGCCCCATGTTAAAATGCCCAACTTCACAGCAGAAAAAAGGGCTCATTTTGCCCTTCAAGAAAACTGTAAGGGGGGGTGAATTTTTTATAACTCATTCGTTTACATTATATAAAGCTTTAAAGTTTTGCATAATTAAGGGCGTGGCTACTTTGAGTGACAGGTGGACAGTCGTTTGTCTGCTGTCTGTTAAGGCATCTTTACACAGCAAATGCGGCAAACCGATTCTGAAGCGGCATAAAATCCCAAAAATGTGCATTTACACAGACCTTTTAATCCTTCTCTGAAGCGGCATAAATGCATTTACACAGGAATTAAAATCGCGGGTAACAATGCGTTGAACATTATTTAAAACTACAGTTTTAACAAAGTGTTATAAATTAATTCAAAACAAATAATAGACCTAAAATAAAAATATATCTTTTTTAAAAAAAAATAACAAAAAAATCGTTTTTTTCTGCCTTCTATAAAGCGCTTTTGATGTTTGGCATAATTCTGTAGGTCTACACTGTAATTCTCCAATTCTTCTATTGTAGGCTACGGTATAGTTATTTTATATTTCTTAATAAAATTGTACCTGATTGACAATGCTATAACGAAAGTATAGCCTACATTATAACGGGTATCCGTGGGGGATACACCCACTCTTTTCTCGGTGACAGGTTTCAACACCCGCTCTTTTTCTGCAGTTTTTCCGCAGTTTTGCACAAACACCATAGCCTACTGCAGTCGCTCCTCCATTTCTCTGGCCGCTCTGTGTCTGCGCTCGCTGCTGTTTCGGTGCATAGGACGGACCTTTCCGCGGTCGTTCTCCGTGGTTCTGACCAAAGAAGAGCGATCTGGAATCTCCATTATAGCACCAGGCTGCATACCCCATCTCTCTGTGCCCATAGACTGTAAAAGTGGTCAGGATTGTAATATTTCCCCAAAACGAAGTTTAGTTCTCAGCTCGTATAACATGAACCCGAATATTTGACAATTCTGTCTAATTGTGAAAAGAAAAACGTTACACACGTCAACCCATTACCGACGATTTTTGTTCGCGTCTTTATTAAATAGGCCTATAGCCTACAAACAGTTAGGCTATTTAATTAAAACATTATGTTATAGGCTAATATTTAAACATAGCCTAACTATGACATTATAGTTTTCTTTAACCCTTTGTCCAACGAAATTAAGCGCCGCCGCATTTTGTTCCTTTATGACAGCGGGAACAACTCACTCTATTTTTTTGCCATATGATACAGAGATGGGGTATGCAGGTGATATACATAATTATAAACTATAATTTTTCTACTTTTATGTCACAATAACAACAAAGATTCTGGGAATATTGTTTATGCACTTCAAAATTTCCAAACGCTGTCTTAATTCATTTTTTTATTATTAGGCTAATAAAAATTGTTTAAAAGCATTTCTAAATTCAGTTAATATTTCCAAAAAAACGAATTTTCGAGCCAAAATAACGAAATGGTAAAAACTACCACCATGCAAATTAAATTTAGCCCTTCTCTGGCAGTTAGGCTACAACCCGATGGGTAACTAACGGTAATAAGCTAAATGTTCTAAATAAATATGCACATAGCCTAATAATAATGATAATTAAAAATTAAATAAACTCAAATATTCTACAATGTTGCTCATAGACAAATTAGCCTACAACCATAATGATTGAGCTATAGCCTATTTCAAGTTGTTAGGCTGCAGCACTATGCCTAAGGGAAAAATCCAAACTTCAGTCTATTTTAACGACATGTAGGACAGCAGATAGAATATATCAGAAAATATCAAATCTAATATACAATATCTCTCCAAGAGACTATAATAGCCTACTGGTTTGCACAGTGACGCCGACTGGGGACAGCATTTACCGTTTCTGAGGGGAAATGTTGCAGTGCGTTGATCTGCCAGTCTCTTCAAAGGAAGATTACAAACGGCGAACACTACAGTGGTTAGCTTGACGATGTGAGTACAGAAAGCATTTACTTTAATTCCTAGATAGTTTGTCTTCTTGCTGCTTCTTGATTCTCGCGACTAGTGAGCTGGCTGACAGGTGGTTGTCATGACAATGATGTAGTTTAAGGCGGCACAAGTTCGCGTTCATTTACACTGAATCAAAACCGCTTCTATGTCGCCTTTGATACTAGGGGCCGAGGTGGGTCAGACCCGGCATATTTTAAGTCTGCTTTAATGCGGCATCGCGTCTTTACACAGAATTTTGAGCAGACACAGACCCGCGTTAGACCCGCCTTAACTCGGCTGTGTAAAGATGCCTTTAGTCATCGTGCCACCTAAGCTCCGCCCACGTCCCGCCTCTTTGCCCATTTTCTGTTATCCGGGCGTGCTCGTCTCTACTTTACGGTTCAAAACTGCACTTCAGAATCCTATGGGTGACGTCACAGACACTACGTCCATATTTTTTACAGTCTATGGTTGATGCCGACGTCCGTGTGAATGCAGCATTAGAGATTAGGAGGAAACTGCGGCTTTATGAGCTCAACGGATCTAGCCGAGCTGTGATATAAACTAAACGCTATTGGCCATTTTAAAAAGGGGGAGGAGTTGCCTGATATGTCCCGCCCTGTCTTCTTGTCTCAGCGGGAATTGCGTCAATGAATAATGCTGCACGTTTCAGCGCACTTCAGTGGACATTTAAGGTAAAGATCAAGATTAGTCAAGTTGAACTGCAAATTGATCAGTGAGCAGATAACACGAGCAGGCAGAATCAAGTGATGTTTAGATACTCAGAGGCGGTGGAAAAGGAGGATCAGGCCTGGGGACAGACTCTCAGAACACGGCAAAAACACGGCGCAATACTAAACAGCCTGCTGGGACATGACAGTACATAGACTATGCCAATTACTCCTCTAATCCACATCACACTCTCAGATAGTCGTCTACAAAGCACACGCCGGCGAATACACAGGCGCACTCACAATCCCTCTGTGTGCCTGTCACACACACACACACACACACACACATACCCTAGTTTGCACTCATATGTTGTGATGGCTAATTAGACATACATGCTGTACATATGCTTTTTGAATCTAAAGCTGTCAGAGGCCTCACGCATCACATCTAGTGCATTCACCCCCGACGTGCACATACTGCCAGCATGCTGACTCGAAATACGCCCCTCCTTCACACACACGTGCACTCGCGGTAATGATGACTAATGTGTGCTGGTCATGGCTGCTTGCTTTATGTGGAGGATAGGTGTAACTGGATATGTCTTAACCATCTCTGTGGGAGCTGCTGCCTTAAGGACACTCGCAGAACATCACAGTCATCGGAGCCTGTAATTAGTTGCCCTTTCATACTGGTCTACAATCACCCCCTCCCTGTTTTCAAATCAAAACCTACGCCAGTATAAGAGCCACTGTTAAACCGATCAGGTTATCACAGTCAGGCGAGCCTATAATGAGCCGGTTTCACAGATAAAGCGGCCCAGGTGATCCATCTACCGCGGCTGCTTCACACCTAAACGAGTCCCCAGGGAAACCTCACAGATCCCTGGACGCCCTGTGGGAGATTTGCATCTTCCAGGGGTCTCACCTTTCACCAGTGCGACACCTTTGCCACTCCTTTGACCTCCTAGAGGCACCTTTACACCCTTAATTTTCATTCCATCCCTATCGTTGAGGCAATGCGTGGCCCTCCGTTGATGTATCAAATGCCATCGCAGGATCTTATTTCCACTTAGCAGGTCATCCACATACACAGATTTACTACATTAGCCTCAGAGTAGGTTTGTGGGTTAAATGTTTGGCCTCGGGGCATGACTACACTGGATTAGAACATCTAAAAGGCAATGTATAGCTTGTTTATGATGATTTATTTATGAAATGATATAAACTAATATTCTGAGGCATGATACAGAAATGAAAATGTTCACTGAATGAGTGACCTGAACATCACAGACAATTAAAACAAGGGATGCACCAATAAGATGATTTTGTCAAATACAATAAGACAATAATTATTTCTATGTTATACCCAATAATGTCTACTGTAATATTTTATCTAAAAGTAAGAATTAAAATAATAATAATAATTTCAAAGGGACAATTTAAGTGGCATTTATAAATACAACATATTGTTTCCCAACTTAAATTGGCTGTACTTAATGTTGGATGTATAAACCTGGAGAACATTTTCAATTAAAAATGATTTGTATAAGCAACTTTCACAATAAATGTATCCAAGCAGTTTACGTACTTGCCTTACAAACCCAGTAAGCGAGATAAAGGTGGCTATACTAGTAAGAAACACACTAGAAAGATGTAAAGCAAATGTAAACAATTCTGGAAAGTATGTATACACTCTAAAAAATGCTGGGTTAAAAACAACCCAAGTTGGGTTGAAAATGCACCGACCCAACAATTGGGTTGTTTTAACCCAATGGTTGAGTTGTTCTTACCCAGCAATTGGGTTGTCTTAAGCAACATTTAACCCAACCACTGGGTTAAAACAACTCAACCATTAGGTTAAAACAACTCAATTGTTGGGTCGGTGCATTTTCAACCCAACTTGGGTTGTTTTTAACCCAGCATTTTTTAGAGTGTACAACAATAAAGAAGATAAATATTTAGAAATTAAACAGTTAGAGTAGACTTTATCCATTTTTACTGGTACTTTGTCTTTTTATTTCCTGAAATGTTCTGGGGACCCCATAGAACCTTTTGGAGGACCCCTGGGGGTCCCAGGACCCCAGTTTGAAAACCCCTGATCTACAGTAAGAAAAAACAATGTTCATTGAGATTTGCATTAAAGGCACAATATGTAATTTTCACCACTAGAGGTCGCTTTTTCAAAACAAAGATGCCTTGATTTTTTTTTGCGGATAAATGAGTTGTTGTCTTCATCTCTACAGCCGGTGGAAAAGAATCCGACTGGTGAATGGTGTTTGTGGTCACGGTTTCATTCGCAGATCCTATGTCGGATATGACTGACCAAAATTGAGTAGCCTACATCTTCACTGTCAGAAAAAAGGTACATTGCTGTCACTGGGGCGGTAGCCTAAGGTACAAAACCAAAAAGGTACTAATATGTACCTTTAAGGTACTACTATGTTCCTTTAATTAGGGTACTACTATGCACTCTTAAAGTGTACCTTTTAAGGTATTAATATGCACCATTTAGGGGTTAGTAAAGTACAAAGATGTACCTTTTCACTTCTGTACCTTAGGGTACCGCCCCAGTGACAGAACTGTACCTTTTTTTCTGAGAGTGTTGGATAAGATTCCTAAAACTTCCTCACCTACACACATTACATTACATAAATGCGGATATGTTCTGCATGTCTAAACTATATAGAAAGAATAAACCAGTCTTTAAAACTACTTGATTTCAGATTAACAATTTAAAATACAATCTGAATGCACAATAAACTATAGAAAGATTTTTTTTTAATAAAACTATAGCAGGTTTTAATCAAATGTTATTTAATGACAGTAGTCATAAGCCTATTTCCAGTAAGTGCCCCAGGCTTGCATAGTCTCGCCAATTTACTCATCAGACTCCTCCGCAAACTTTGACAGCTGCTTGAACCGATGTCATGACAAATCGGGTCCTCCCTCGAAATCAGGGCTGCGTTCAGCCCCAACAAAACTTTGCGTAACATTATTATTATTTTTTTTACTGAAACGGTGCTGCGTTGAACACCCTGCTCTGATGACGCAGGGCTATAGCAGCTGAGAAGGCCATTCTTTGTGTTCATTTTGAATAATTTTCGGAGCCTAATAAAATCGATATAAATATGTGTTTAATACTGCAAAATAAGCTGGATGCAAGCATTGCCCTTGCCGTCCAGAATAAAAGAGAACATCCCCATCCCATTTAATTAACTTTATCTCCTGGTAATCATTTCTAAATTAAATCATTTTATTACTAGTTCTTACTTTTTTAATACCTTGTATTTTCTTTCTCATTTTTATTTAAAGCACTTAATTACCATTATGAAATTTGGTCTGTAAATAAACACTGCAAGGAAGCTAAAAATATAAACGACATCATCATGTTAATATGCTATAGTTTTACTATAAAACTCATGTCTTCTAATATCTTCAATTGTTGCAAACTGAGCTGCAGCGGACCGATGCAAACAACTTTACTTGGACCCATTGTGCGAGCTGCCTCTTTAATACCGCGCGGGTTATATACATGTTTATGCTGATTGGGCTGACATGTTTAACACACTTACCAAACGAGAGAAAACGAATCTCAGACCTATTGCACACCGTTTCCAGGAAACAGGACGTTCAACCGGAAACTGTAGCAAAACGTTGCGCACCGGCTTGAGTTTTGAACAGGCCCCAGGTCTCCTTTAGGACTCCAAGCGATCCATTGGTTCTAATTGCTTTTACTCTCTTTAGCACCTAATTACAATTCCTACAAAATCATGTTATGATAAATGCAGTTTCAACTACGTTATAATGACCATTTATGTCTGTATTAGTCTTATATACTAGCATAGCATACAGATAAGCGATTAGCCTGATTCATTGCTCATTCGATTATATTGGGTCTCCTTCTAGGTACATTCTTTAGCCCCTGATTACAGTTCCTACAAAATCATGTTATTAATAAAGTTCGATTGAGTTAAATGATTAATGAACCGGCTTGACGGTTACTTTCAATTGAGCGGCTCATAAAAATGATGCGATAAGAGCCAAACATCACAAGCGTCTGCTTCTTCTGGTCAAGCGTATGTGGGGTAATGCAGCACTATCAGATATTATCGATATTAGGCATGGTAAAAAACATGGTACTGGAGGTTAATCAAGGAAACAAGATTCAAACAATAAGACTGTGTTGAGATATGTAACAATGAGTCTTTTTTTTGTCAATGAATGTCTCCAAACTAGGGGTGTAACGATTCATTTTAACAACCATTTGATTCGTATCACGATTTGAGGTTGATACGATTCAAGGACGATATTGGTTCATTTAGAATGATACCATCCAAAACAATTCATGAACTTGAAATCGATTCAGTAACTTTTAAGCCAAAAAATGTAATCAGTGTAACTGAAATATAGGCTACGTGCAGGTGAAGTTTCCTAGATTCCTGTTTTTTCTTTTAAGGGAATCAGATATCAATTCATTATGGAAGTAAGCAATTAATGGCAAACGTGGTCACATTTTATTTGAATAAAGTGCAACCAACAGTTTAGGTTGAATTAACAGGAAGTTAACCTTTTCTGCTCTCATTTTCAATAAAAGTACAGCAAACCAACATACTACTACTAGCCTACTTCTGCTTGTTTTTCAACATAAAAATATTGCAATATTAATATCAAAAATAAAGTGCAACTAACATCTCTTCAGTTTTAATTAACAGTAGGTTTACCTGCTACTTTTGCCGCTGTTTTTCAACATAAAAACAATACAAATATAATATTAATATCCAAAATAAAGTGCAACCAACATTTCTTCAGGTTGAATGAGCAGTGGCTGAACCTGCTACTACTACAAACAGCGAGCGACTTATTAAGAACATCTCCGTCTTTTCTAAATTGTTTCCACACACTGGACCGCAATGTTGGCTTGATATTTCCTCACTCGTTGGCTTCTCCTCTGCCATCCGCCATGCTAGGTTTTGTTTTTTTTGCACTGCTGCTGGCGCGTGCGGCTGACGTCACATATAGGCAGACTCTATGGCCCTGTCCCAAATGGCACCCTAAACCCTCTCGGTCTTCCTCTGAGTCCGCACTTTCACGACGTAACGCCACTTTGACTGCCACCAGTGCGGACTCAGCTGAAGTGCGCATCAAGGACACATAACGGCCGCAAAGGGGGCGCTCGTGAGCCTTATGGACTTAACGGACGTGCGCACGCAACGGCCATTGTAAGTCCACAAGACTGAAAGTGCACATGAAATGTGCCATTTGGGACAGGGCCTATGATGTCTATGGGCAGACTGAGTAACGTTTAACACCTTTATCATTAAAAAGACTGAGAAAAAACATCCATAAAAAGTCTGATGTGCTTAAATCAAATGTGTTATTTCCCATTATCAATACAATTGATCGATTACCTTTTAAAACAATATTAGATCGATATATGTCGTCCGGAAAGGCCCACTTACCGAGCACAGATCGATGTAGTTGGATCATAGGAATATAAATCGATACATCAATGTAGTAGATGAATCGTTACACCCCTACTCCAAACAGTTGCTCTAATAAAACACATATTATATTATCGAGTCTTTGACATTTTCATGGTTTCTACAAAATAAAACGGAAATCGAGGGTAACGTGAGTATGATGTCATTGATACGCAACACACAGACACGGTCCGTGTCCTGGTTAAAACCGGTTATTTCTCTGGATTCAAACATTCTTGGAAACATTTGGATATAAGTATACAAGTCAAATCAATATATAACATTGCTCTAGTGGTTTATGGATTTTAATCAAAACATCTTACACCCTTAAATTTAAAGGTGCACTATGCATCTTTCTGTCCACTGGAGGGCGCCTATTCTAAACAAAGCAAGGGGGTAATCTAGCGCTCGGAAAGCGTTCCACCCATAGGGGCGGCCATTGCTAACCAATCCATCACCTGCTGTTAGCATCCCATTGACTCCCATTCATTTTTGAGTCACTTTGACAGTGAATAACTTTACATCTGAGGCGTTTAAAGACTCCATTTGTCCATTGTTTATTTCTAAAGAAACACGACAATGCATAAAAGGCTCCATTACCTTGTATCTTACACTATCGCCCCGCAGAAGCTGTTTTTGTAAAAATAGGCTAACGATTGCGTCATAACCAACGCGACTCTGTCGCACAGTTGAGAAATTACCGTATAGACCTGAGGAGACGCTCGCAGGCAATCTTTTACTGTCTATGAGACAGTCGGGGGGACGTGGAGACATGAAGTCTGATAAAGTCAAGGGAGAAGAATGGGGAGAAGCCCATAGTGAGCCAGAAGCAACGGGAGAAAATATTTAAACAACGTGATTCAGATTTCACTTTCCACATCTACTAGAAGACCTACAGACGTCAGACAGGAGGCTCACGTCACATCTACGTCGTCAAGCTCAGTCTGAGCCGGCGCAGTTCACTCAGCCATCAGGAAGTGAGTGCCCCTAGGTTGACTTCATTTTTTAACCGTTGACGTCAATGGGATCGCTCGGTCCATTTCTTTTACTGTCTATGAAACAAAGGTGTAGTTTGATGACGCCAAGTTTGAGCGCAGTATCTTGGGAAATGTGGTCTTCACCTCACAGCCGGTGGAAAATAGGACTCGGGCAGAAATCATGTTGATGGATGCGGTTATTAACGTTACTGTAGTGTAAAGCAGAGCAGGAGCGAGTGTTGAGAGCTGAGCACGGCCGCTGGAGCGATTGATATATAAGCACACGGCTCGTGAGTACCGGGACTTTTATTATGACGGGACGGGACACAGTCGCCAGGCACGCGCACTTCCGCGTTTCCGGTCATGATTATAAGGTAAAGCAGCTCTGTTTATCATATTAGATACATTTAAAGGGTTACTTCAGCGATTAGCATATGGCTTTGTATCAGTAGAAACCCTGGAGTATATTCAAATGATCGTGCTCCCCCCCCCTTATATCCCCCTGAGACGAGAGATTTATGCATTTTATTTCTGGAAAAATTCCTGCTTTGACGCATATTGACGATATTTGCATCATAGGAGGAATGCTTGGCCAAAGGCTAAAGACTACAGCCAGCAGAGGGAGCCATTTCCACATGTTTTGAACCCGCACATGGGGGATGGAGATTACACTAACAGCACAGCTCGCAGCTACAGGCACTCATTTAAACGCCGCTATGGTGAGCAATGTAAGTCTTTTAACTTCTCAAATTAATTTCTATGAAAGTTAAGCTTGCAAAGGCATGAACTGAAACGCGCCAGACTGAACTCGTGTTGTGAATGTATGCCGCGAGTGTAGTCGCGATTACCTCAGCTCTCATCATGAGAGCTCATCAGCTCATTTATCTGACTCCTGCAGTTAGTGCTCAGTGCTGTGATACTCGCGCGGCGACTCACTCATTATATTGAACACACACGTTCAGTTTTTAATTGTAGCGTCTTCTCCAACTCAGTCACAGTAATCAAATTGGTGGCTTTGGGAATGGCCTTACAGGGCAGCGAAGCATTCTGGAAATTGAAGTCTTTCATCCCCATGAGACAAAAATACATTTTCTGTCTTTTCTCAGTCTAGAAGGCACCAAATTCAAAAATAATTTCACATATCTACTACATTGATGACCCAGTTTAAATACAGATTCCTCTTCCCAGCGCTGAAGTACTCCTTTAAGTGTGTTTAAAATGATGTAATGACGTTCCTCTGTGCGTTCGCTCGGCGCTGCTGTGACATGTTCACACTGCTAAGAGAAAAGCGCTTCTGCAGAATAAAGCCTAGGGTAACGACGCGATTGACAGGCGACTCGCTCAAACGCTATGCTGACACGTCCCGGTCCTTAGTTAAAATAGCAACTTTCTCACAATTTACAAATACTTGAAAACATTTGGGATATTGTAAGCACTCAACTGAACAAAATATATAACACTGGCCTAGTGGTTTTTGGATTTTTACTGCAAAAATACTACATAGTGCACCTTTAACAGTGTTATTGAATTAGTAGGGTTTTGCAAGTTACATTTTTGATGGCAGAGGTAATCTAAATGTAAGACGGGGAAATAGCATGCACAAATATAAAATACTGGCTAATATTTTCTTATATTATTTAAAAGAAAATACTCGGCAAATAATTTCGGCAGATGATTGATATGGCACCCATAAAAAACACTCAGAATACCTTAGCAACTGCATATCAATGACCTGGTAACCAATCATCCTAGCATTGCGCCAGTGAGTTTTCCACAGGCAAGCACTGCTCACATTTTTTACAGAATGTGTTAAAATCTGGTTTACTCTGCTATTTACCTTATTATATGCCTCCCCAAAGGGCATGAGTTTGCTTTGAATATGTTGGACGTCTTTATAGTGCCAGAGACAATATACAGAAATAACTGACATTTACCATTCAGCTTAATTGATTTTCCTCATGGATGCTGTCTTGTAAAACACACAGAGACCAAAATTCACAGTTCATCTTCTCTTCCAGCATCTTCTGGACACCTTTAAGGCAGAGCATTGGTGTCCATCCAGTCTCATAACCCGTCAAGCGCTCTGCCAGCGACAGGAGACGAGAGGCAGGGCGAATGACATTTACTGTACAATAGGCCTCTGATTTACTTTCCGTACGAGCCTGTAGACAGCAAAGCTCTCACGCACACACACACACACACACACACACACACACACACACACACACACACACACACACACACACACACACACACACACCTTTACTGCAGGATCTTTTATATGTTGGAGCCATTTCAGGACAAACAGTGGGGTTCGCTCCGTCAGTTCATCATCATCCCTGACCCGTGGGCCGTTTCACGCTCAGTCTCCCATATATGCTGGCTCCAGAGCAGTCGCTCTCATCCGCATTCAAGTCCCCTACGAAATAAGAGATTCGAGAACGCCGCTCTGAGATCAGCGTTAAAAGAGAAGATCAGTCAACACCCCGGCGTGCTCGCTTAGATCCGAGAGCGTTGAGTGACGGACCTGTGGCGCGTTTCCCAATGCTTTTAATCCATGATGACTCCACGGGTCTGACCCGCAGCGGCAAGTAGGCCTGAAAAGAACACAAACACATACATTTCCTCTGTCTCTCCCTTTCTTTCTCACTCTCTCGTTCACACAAATAACACACCCAAGGGTGTATAGTCTACAGGAGCGGAGGTCTGGATGGCTAAAAGAGCAAAAACACACACAGACACAGTTGGGGGGGGGAAACATGTTCACAATTGTCAGAAATCACAGCGCCATCTGTTCTCCGTCTCAGATGTTTCCAGGCAGAGGCTCGAGGATTTTCCTGCGAGACGGAGCAAACCGGGCGGCCGACCCTCAGGGCGATCCCGAGTCAAGAACAAGGGTGTCGGGTGAAGGGAGCAGATGACAGAGGTGCCGTTTTTCTGGAACGCCGTCTGGTTAAAGCACACATAGGCAGAGAAATATACACAGCCCATGCCTGACATTTATTATTTTTAAACTGAAATGGTAAAACGTTTAGACAAAATAGGCATAAAAAGGTGCATATATTTTGTTATCATATTTGATGCACAAATTTTCAACCTGCACTCTTAGAAGAAAAGGTTCTATGTAAGTTCTATCGGCGCTACGTATTTGGAACCCCTAAAATGTTCTATATAGAACCCTTTTTAAGTGCCAAAAGGGTTCTTTCTTTCCATTATAGAATCTTAGTAGATGTTCATCTCTAAAGAACCTTTTATGCTAAAAAGGTTTTAAAAAATTAGCATTGGAGTCAACTCCAAAGAGCCTTTTATGCTAAAAAGGTTCTATAATGACAAGAACGAACCCTTTTGGCACTTAAAAAGGGTTCTATATAGAACCTTTTAGGGGTTCCATAGCGCCGATAGAACCTTTTAAGGTAGAACCTTTTCTTCTAAGAGTTTTCAGAGTGAAAAGTGTGTTTTTTCCATAATGTTATACAAGTCAAAAAAATCTAAATCTTTATCTTTTTATCTCCCAATTGCAGAGTTGTGAAGGTTACTTTGGGAATGTGTTACAGATTAAAAGTTAGCCTATTTAAAATCTAAAAAGTACTGTAACTATTACATTATTAAAGTAATGTAACTGATTACTTTTGTAAATTTCTAACAAACTGTTAATCATTTTCCAACATTTAAAGCACCTTACAGTCGTACACTGATTACTGTCAGATCCTTCAAAATCCCTCATCACTTGAATGAATAAATTAAGATTATATTAATTTAATTTCAAAGTACAGCCACCACAAAATCTGACTTTTTTAGATCATTCTGAGGTTAAATAGAGATTTAAAATCATAACAAGTAGTTTAATAGCTGATGAGACTGTTTTTGAAAGGACACACTGTCATCTAACAATGCCTTGGAAAAAACTATCAATCTTACAAAATAAAGCATTCATAAACCCAAATAAGAAATAAAGCAGTTATCGACTAAGCATGTGTCCTATTCTCTGTCCTATACTCCTGAAACGTTGGTGTCATATTTTAGAGCAGTCAATGCAATTTGGGAAAGAAATTAATTAAATCTCTCTCTCTCTCTCTCTCTCTCTCTCTCTCTCTCTCTCTCTCTCTCTCATAATGCTGTTACATGTAAAGTTACTCCCACTTTTTCCCCCTCTCAATTCTGAGATTATAACTAACAATTCTGACTTAATTTCTCAAAATTGTGTGTTTATATGTCGCAATTTTGACTATTTCCTGCAATCGTGAGGTAAGTTCTCACAATTCTGACTTGATAACTCGCAATTGTGTGTTTATATCTCGTAAATGTCACTATTTCTCGTAATTGTGACTATTTCTCATAATTTTGTGTTTATTTCTCGTAATTGTGACTATTTCTCGTAATTGTGTGTTTATATCTCGTAATTGTGTGTTTATATCTCGTAATTGTGACTATTTCTCATAATTGTGTGTTTATATCTCGTAATTGTGTGTTTATATCTCGTAATTGTGTGTTTATATCTCGTAATTGTGTGTTTATATCTCGTAATTGTGACTATTTCTCGTAATTGTGTTTATATCTCGTAATTGTGACTATTTCTCATAATTGTGTGTTTATATCTCGTAATTGTGTGTTTATATCTCGTAATTGTGTGTTTATATCTCGTAATTGTGACTATTTCTCGTAATTGTGTTTATATCTCGTAATTGTGACTATTTCTCGTAATTGTGTGTTTATATCTCGCAATTGTGACTATTTCCTGCAATCGTGAGGTAAGTTCTCACAATTCTGACTTGATAACTCGCAATTGTGTGTTTATATCTCGTAAATGTCACTATTTCTCGTAATTGTGACTATTTCTCATAATTTTGTGTTTATTTCTCGTAATTGTGTGTTTATATCTCGTAATTGTGTGTTTATATCTCTTAATTGTGACTATTTCTCGTAATTGTGTGTTTATTTCTCGTAATTGTGTGTTTATATCTCGTAATTGTGTGTTTATATCTCGTAATTGTGACTATTTCTCATAATTGTGTGTTTATATCACGTAATTGTGACTATTTCTCATAATTGTGTGTTTATATCTCTTAATTGTGACTATTTCTCGTAATTGTGTGTTTATTTCTCGTAATTGTGACTATTTCTCATAATTGTGTGTTTATATCTCTTAATTGTGACTATTTCTCGTAATTGTGTGTTTATTTCTCGTAATTGTGACTATTTCTCATAATTGTGTGTTTATATCACGTAATTGTGACTATTTCTCGTAATTGTGTGTTTATATCTCGTAATTGTGACTATTTCTCATAATTGTGTGTTTATATCTCGTAATTGTGACTATTTCTCATAATTGTGTGTTTATATCTCGTAATTGTGACTATTTCTCGTAATTGTGTGTTTATATCACGTAATTGTGACTATTTCTCATAATTGTGTGTTTATATCACGTAATTGTGACTATTTCTCATAATTGTGTGTTTATATCTCGTAATTGTGACTATTTCTCATAATTGTGTGTTTATATCTCGTAATTGTGTGTTTATATCTCGTAATTGTGTGTTTATATCTCGTAATTGTGTGTTTATATCTCGTAATTGTGACTATTTCTCGTAATTGTGTTTATATCTCGTAATTGTGACTATTTCTCATAATTGTGTGTTTATATCTCGTAATTGTGTGTTTATATCTCGTAATTGTGTGTTTATATCTCGTAATTGTGACTATTTCTCGTTATTGTGTTTATATCTCGTAATTGTGACTATTTCTCGTAATTGTGTGTTTATATCTCGCAATTGTGACTATTTCCTGCAATCGTGAGGTAAGTTCTCACAATTCTGACTTGATAACTCGCAATTGTGTGTTTATATCTCGCAAATGTCACTATTTCTCGTAATTGTGACTATTTCTCATAATTTTGTGTTTATTTCTCGTAATTGTGTGTTTATATCTCGTAATTGTGTGTTTATATCTCTTAATTGTGACTATTTCTCGTAATTGTGTGTTTATTTCTCGTAATTGTGTGTTTATATCTCGTAATTGTGTGTTTATATCTCGTAATTGTGACTATTTCTCATAATTGTGTGTTTATATCACGTAATTGTGACTATTTCTCATAATTGTGTGTTTATATCTCTTAATTGTGACTATTTCTCGTAATTGTGTGTTTATTTCTCGTAATTGTGACTATTTCTCATAATTGTGTGTTTATATCTCGTAATTGTGACTATTTCTCATAATTGTGTGTTTATATCTCGTAATTGTGACTATTTCTCATAATTGTGTGTTTATATCTCGTAATTGTGACTATTTCTCATAATTGTGTGTTTATATCTCGTAATTGTGACTATTTCTCATAATTGTGTGTTTATATCTCGTAATTGTGACTATTTCTCATAATTGTGTGTTTATATCTCGTAATTGTGACTATTTCTCGTAATTGTGTGTTTATATCACGTAATTGTGACTATTTCTCATAATTGTGTGTTTATATCACGTAATTGTGACTATTTCTCATAATTGTGTGTTTATATCTCGTAATTGTGACTATTTCTCGTAATTGTGTGTTTATATCACGTAATTGTGACTATTTCTCATAATTGTGTGTTTATATCACGTAATTGTGACTATTTCTCATAATTGTGTGTTTATATCTCGTAATTGTGACTATTTCTCGTAATTGTGTGTTTATATCTCGTAATTGTGACTTTACATCTCACAATTCTGACTTTATAACTCACAATATGGACTTCCTTTCTCACAATTGTGTGTTTATATCTTGTATTTGTGACTTTATTTCTCGTAATTTGGACTATTTCTCGCAATTCTGACTTTATAACTCAAAATTGCAAGTTTATATCTCGCAATTGTGACTTTTTTGTCTCACAATTATGACTTTATTTCTTGCAATTCTGAGAGACGTCAGAATTGTGAGATATAAACTTGCAATTGTGAGACAAATATCTTTTAAATCGTTTTATTCGGTGGCGAAAACAAGCTTCCGTACAATACAGAGAGACATTTCTGGAAATGACATGAATAATTCCACTTCCTGAAGAGTATGTATAATCCACGACAGTGTAGAAGACATGTAATAGAATATATTAAAACATTTCTGGAAAGCATTGATCATTTTAAATAATGTAGAGGCTTCAGAAACCCATGTACCTATCAGACATGCATGTGGGTTTCAGGGTTAAGGGCCATTGTGCAGCGACTTGAGCAACAAAAAGTGACATATAATCATTAATTCTTAATAAGAGATGGGAAAGGATCAACTTTATGCAAATGACTGGCGATGTGATGCAGCCAATGGGAGTGAAGACAGTAGGAAAATATAACCCCCCAAAAAGTTAATACATTGAAAAAGACTTTCTTAAACATTAGTCATGTAGATGTAGGTGTGCTGAATTAATACATTCCTGGACAAATTACATCAGCCCTATTAGCACTGACCTTTGACCTTTACTCAGACCAGCGCATAATGAGATATAGCAAAACACGCATTAGGTGCACACTTACGCATCTTGGCAGATGCAGTACGCCATCCATCAAGAGTTTCATTAATACTGCTCATTTCACAGAGAAGCGAGCGGCGGAGTCTCTGAGCAGTCTGAGCTAACTCAAACATGATCACATACACATGCTGGTTTAAAGCTCGCATGCTGGTTTAAACAGGCACACCTTCCCAGACAGATGGACAGCCACGCACACAGACTTTCTTCAGTTCTCACACTTTCTTGAACACACATGGTGATTTGCTCAAACAGATACACTCAGATACTGTTTTTTCTCTCTCTCTCTCTCTCTCTCTCTCTCTCTCTCTCTCTCTCTCTCTCTACTCTATCAACAGAAGCGAGGTTAACTGGAGCAGTTAATTGCTCAGAGTGAGTCAGCGATGAGTGGAGTGTTTGGAAGTGGCACACACTCCTGTGCTGACAGCTGTCTTTATATAAACTGAGCACTGCTCAACCCAGAGCGGCTTTCCGTCCCAAAAAATCCGACCGGCACGGTTCTGGAACACGTCTTAGATCAGCGGGGAACGGAACAGACGCCGGAGCGCAGCAAACCGCGCCTCCCACCGACTCCCCCTCGCTCTTTCTCTCCTTCCCCCCTGCATCCTTTCTTCACATTGTCCTGCTGTGTTTCCATCTCTCTTTCTCTCTTGGATTCTCTCTCTTTCTCCTCCTCCCTGCTCGGCTGCTGCCAGGAGCCCAGCTGGCACTGTCATGTCTGATAGCCTGGAACAGACTGGGCGTGCGGAGGGAGGGAGGGAGGGGGGGATTTGACGACGCTGAAACGGCTACAGCACAATGCATTATGCATTACAGGAGTGTGTGTGTGTGTGTGTGTGTGTGTGTGTGTGTGTGTGTGTGTGTGTGTGTGTGTGTGTGTTTCCGTGAGGCGATAGGAGCATGTTCGTTTTTTGCTCAAAGAGGTGAATAAGTACAACCAATATGGTCGTTGTGAAAAGAGCTGATTTTCTGCTCAAGAAACATTTCTTTTCATTATCAATGTTGAAAACTCTTGTGCTGCTTAATATATATATATATATATATATATATATATATATATATATATATATATATATATATATATATATATATATATATATATATATATATTTTTTTTTTTTTATATATATATATATTTTTTTTATATATATATTTTTTGTGGAAACCGTGACATCCTATTCAAAAATATAGAAGACATTAATACTTTTATTCAGCAAGGACACATTAAATTGATCAATAAAGTGGCATTAAAGATTTTTATGATTGTTACAAAATGTTTCTAGTTAAAATAAAAGCTGTTCATTGAACTTTGTTTTCATCAAAAAAATCCTGAAAATAATATATTTACACAAAAATATTAAACAGCAAAAACTTTGAGAATAACAAGGGCCATTATTAATAATTGAGCACCAATAATAATTGATAATAATTAATAAACGGGCATCCAGTATTGTTCTCCGGCCTTGACCCTTACGCACAGAGATTGTTCCAGATTCTCTGAATCTTTGGATGATATTATGCACCGACTGTAGATAATTATAACTTCAAACTCTTTGCAATTTTTCTCTGAGAAATTCCTTTCTGATATTGCTCCACTATTTTTCGCGCAGCACTGGGGGAATTAGTGATCCTCTGCCCATCTTGACTTCAGAGAGACACTACCTCTCTAAGAGGCTCTTTTTATACCCAATCATGTTGCCAATTGACCTGATAAGTTGCAAATTGGTCCTCCAGCTCTTCCTTATATGTACATTTAACTTTTCCAAGCTCTTATTGCTACCCGTCCCAACTTTTTGGGAGTTTGTAGCTCTCATGAAATCCAAAAGGAGCTAATATTTAGCATGACATTTCAAAATGTCTCACTTTTAACATTTGATATGTTATCGATATTCTAATGTGAATAAAATAAAAGTTTATGAGAATTGTAAATTATTGCATTGCTTTTTTATTCACAAATTGTACAGTGTCCCAACTTTTTTGGAATCAGGTTTGTATTAGAAAACAGTTGTTTTAAATGGTAATAATATCTTCACATTATTACTGTTTTTACAGAATTTTCTATCAAATAAATGCAGTCTTGGTGAGAAGAGACTTCTTTTAAAAAAACTTAATTATTCCAAACTTTTGACCATTAATGTATATACACACAAAATAACAAATAACGTACAAAATTAATAAAAGATTTAATACATAAATAATAGAAAAAAAAACACAATTTTAGAATATACTGTATGTGTTTGTATCTTAACCTGTGTGTGTGTGTGTGTGTGTGTGTGTGTGTGTGTGTGTGTGTGGTCCTGGTAAACCCAATGATATGATGACAAAATATCCATTTTTGGGACATTTTGTCATCATATCTTGTAGACCATTTTTTAGTCTCCATGAGGAAAACACCTTATAAATTAAAGTGATGTTTTTTGAAAATGTAAAAATGCAGAAAGTTTTATTTGATGGAAGGTTAAGGGTTAGGAGATAAAATATACAGTTTGTACAGTATAAAAATCATTACGTCTATGGAAAGTCCTCATAAAACATGGCAACAAAATGGGCACCATTCATATACCAGGCGCAAGTGTTTTTTGCTAGTTTCATAATTTTCGCAGTAATAATTATCATGACTAGCACCATGTTGTTTAAACAGCGCTCGCTGTGTAAAATGCACTCGCGTCCATCCGCTCGTCCATGGGTGTGCTGGATTAAAACGAGTTGTGTTCAGGTGTATTGTTGGTATGCTGCTATTTTGAGGAACTGAAAACAACTAACAAAAACCTGCTCTAAAGTCAATAGCTTAGTATTTTTTGTGTGTGTTATTTAAAGGGTGTGTTAGTTAAAAGTGCACTATGCAACTTTCCGTCCACTGGAGGGCGCCTATTCTAAACAAAGGTGTAGTTTGATGACGCCAAGTGTGAGCGCAGTATCTTGGGAGATGTGGTCTTCACCTCACAGCCGGTGGAAAATAGGACTCGGGCAAAAAAAACGTTCATGCATGCGGTTATTAACGTTACTGTAGTGTGAAGCAGAGCAGGACCGAGTGTTGTGGAGCTGAGCACGGCCGCTGGAACGATTGTTAAACAAACACCGCCTCGCGAGCAGCGGGACTTTTATTATGACGGGACGGGACACATTAGCCGGGCGCCCGCACTGATCCGCTCTTCCGGATATGATTATGAGGTAATGCAGCTCTGTTTATTATATTAGATACATTTAAGTGTGTTTAAAATGATGTTATGATGTTACTCCATGCGTTCACTTGTACACACTGCTAAGAGTATAGCGCTCCTGCCAAATAAAACCCGAAACCGAGGGTAGCGCAGATATGACGCGATTGACAGGCGACTCCCTCAGACGCTATGCTGAAACGTCACGGTCCTTAGTTAAAATAGCAATTTTCTCACAATTTACAAATAGTTGGAAACATCTGGGCTATTGTAAGTACTCAACTGAACAAAATATATAACACTGGCCTAGTGGTTTTGGGATATTTTACGGCAAAAATACTACATAGTGCACCTTTAATATGTGCCTATAGGAGGGTACACAACACGTGTACACCCTGATTATTACACACACAGGAATGCGTAGTAGTACACACACATTTTAAAATGTTCCTCTCTGGAGAAGCGCTTAAATTCCACCATGTAAACAGTGAATCGGCTATGGTGCAAGCACAACTGGCTTTTAAAGGGAATGGGAGATGAGACTCTGATTGGTTTATTGCAGTTACGCCCAAATTAAGAGACTAGGTGCAACCCATTTAGATCATGCGCCGGGCACACCGACAGTTTTTTCCGTGGTAAAACTAGCAAAAGTGTATTCGGACATGCCCTAAGTGCACCTGTGCCATGAGCTTCAGACCATGCACTCAGATCCTTAAAATAGAGCCCAATGTGTATGTGTGTGTTTGTGAATAAGTACAACCAACATGGTCACTGTGAAAAGCGAGGGTGAAAAAGTGAAAGATGCATAATGTGCCATTTAGCCCAGCGGTGTTTTGCAAGCGGCACAAAGAAAATGCTCTTAATTTTCAGCATAATGGAGCTCGCATACACAATATTCGCACACGTACACACCTCTGGAGGCCGCGTGTGTGCTCTGTAGGCAGGTTGGCGAGGAATTGTGCTGTTTTAGTCTGTAGTGAGGTGACTGATGGCTCATGCCCGCAGGCACAGAGAGACAGTCATTTCTGGGCTTCGCACATTTCAGCCATCACTCAGGGATTAAAATGGAGAGATGAGAGAAAAAGTGCTCGATGCTTTCACCCCTTCACACGGCCCTAAAAATACCAGGCCTGCGGCTTGGGAAAGGAGAAGCATACAAGAGACAAAAGAAAGGAGCAGAAGAAGAGATATGAGCCTTCGAGGGTCTGGACAAAATCAACAGGTGATGTCATTTATCCAAATAATGACTTCAGCTACCGTGGAGATGAGACTGTAAGTGCGTTTTGGGGGCATTAGGCAGAAACTCATAAAACAAGAGTGAGAAGAGAGAGAGAGAGAGAGAGAGAGCGAGGAAAACAAGGCTGCTTTTCCATCATGTCCCCTTCCAGCTGTGCTGAGTAATCAACCACGGCTAATGCTGTGGAG